>NW_027643775.1:70000-114633 GCF_032717465.1 Coenobita brevimanus | reverse complement strand
GCTAAATCAGGGGCTACACTTAAAATCAAGAGTAAATCAGAGGCTACACTTACAGTATAATCAAGAGCTAAATCAGGGGTTACACTTAAAATCAAGAGCTAAATCAGAGGCTACACTTACAGTATAATCAAGAGCTAAATCAGGGGTTACACTTAAAATCAAGAACTAAAACAGGGGCTACACTTATAATCAAGAGCTAAATCAGGGGCTACACTTAAAATCAAGAGCTAAATCAGGGGTTACACTTATAATCAAGAGCTAAATCAGGGGTTACACTTAAAATCAAGAACTAAAACAGGGGCTACACTTATAATCAAGAGCTAAAATCAAGGACTGCACGAGGAAATGTCACCCCACTTCCTCCTTCCTTTCCTCTCTTCACTTTAACCTGGCCTACGCTTGCCTTCTCTCCATCTTTAATCCTGGACTGTCTGCTTTACTATTTTCTTCCAACTAACCCCAGATGATTTTACTCAGCTGAGAGTGTGTCACAGGAGCCTGAGTGTTACAAATGGTACCATCAACCCACTGGCGATCGAGTCTTCCCCATTATTTTTTTTAATTCCACCTAAAGCCAGACGATCTGATTCAGCTAAGAAGCACTAGAATTATGATGCTAATCACGACGAAGTGCAATGGAAAGGATGCGGAGCTGAGGTGTACCCTTTCTCAGCCACCCAGGTGCAACAGGAGACAACACTTTACTGTCAGTATTGTTTTATTCATTCTTATGTAAAAAGGGAATGAAAAAAACAGAAAAAAAGAAAGACAGACAGAAAGATGGGGAGACAGAAATAACAAAAGGCTACAAACCTACAAAAACTTGCCCTTGTCATGAAAAATATTAACAAACTGTAGATAAAACCAAGATCAGTTTATCTGCAGATACGTGGACAGATTACGTTTAAAAGTCTGAACGTCATTAGCAACGGGAAGTACCGACTGAGGAAGACAGCTTCAGACCTGATTTATTGCATATTATGAAGGACTGGGAGTATCGGCTAACTTTTGCTTTAGAGAGAGGGCAAAAACTATTAAGCAAAGAGAAATAAGCTGCAAAAGGACGAAAATCTCCGGCAAAGATAATCTACAGTAACTCAGCCTCAAAAATAGATAGACAGATAGACAGACAGATAGATAGATAAGAAAAAGTGAAGCATCATCGACGGAGTCTTAATTAACTAAGAAGCCTCCTTCAAATTTCTCAGTTTTTTCTATGACATAAAATCGGCTTCTGGTAGCAAGGTAAAATATACAGATGTCATGGTAATGAAGGTAATACTAACAATGAAAACAGTGAATATGTGCACTGTACAGCCTGGTGCACTGCAACCTGGTGCACTGTACTGCTGGCAGGGGCTGACTGTCAGTTAATCCTGACAGAGGGCAGAATCACAGGATTACAATGTTCACCGCATCAATATTCAGCGGCGCGCCATTCCGTGTTAGCCCGACTTAATGCCTTGGCCGACACGGAGAATTAGTGCACCGTAGAGTTTGGCCAGGTACACTACATATACGGAGAGTAAGTACTGTCTAGTCTGGTTATCTAAACTACACACACCATACGGGCCACACACGAGGAGTTAGTACTGTAGAGTTTGGTTATATTCACTACACACACCATAAGGACCAAACAAACTTTCACAATCACACAGGAAGATGTCAGTGATGAGTTGGAATTATATCCTACACAGACCCTACGAGACACACAAACACTGGCAGTCATAGTACGTCCCGGATTCAATTACCCTCACTTGTCTGTCGTAAGCATTTGCTTTCGTAGGAGGGAGGGAGGTAGCACTGCCGGGAGTTATCGTACGTCCCTGATTCACTTACGCTCCACCCTCTGTCGCAAGTATTTGTTTTCGTAAGAGGGAGGGAGATAGCATTGCCCAGCTCATTCCTTCCACTGCGTCCTTCAAGCTCTCATGTGTTGCTGGGACGGCCCCATTCAGTGTTGTCAAATCTGGCTTCTTGTCATGCAACACATCAAAAAACATGGATAAGCCACAATTTATCGCCACGCTTACACATACTCGTACAACAGCAGACTGAGCCAAATTACTGTCCTAACACCTTTTCCTTAGCGATCTATTCTATATTCCGACTCTATGTCCTCTTGTACTTTTGTGATTCAAACTACTATCGCAACACCCTTTACTTGGCAATTTATTCTACATTTCGCCTCTATATCCTCTTGTACTTCGGTTATGCAAGTTACGTCTAAATTAAAACAGCATGGAAAAAACGTGGACCAAAGAATATTGTAGTAAAATATACCAAATAAATCGGTAGGTAAAGGTGCTAGGAAAACTCTGCAATGTATGCCACCTAAAAAACAACCCTTATATTGTATGTACTGATGGCCCGATATTGTATGTACTGAGGGCCTAATGAACCCGGAAAATGAACTCTCTAGCCTTTGATCGGTGTAAATTCGCTAACAAAAAGGCAGTTTTATCAGAATTAATTGCAGTTCATTTTTTTCTTTCACTAGTGCTTCATTTAGATGGTGACCTTTCCTCCTCTCACTCTAACTTGGCCTAAAACTGCCACCTCTTCACCTTAAATGCCGAGCTGTGGCAAAAGATTAAGGCTAGAATATCGTGCTAGTCACGAAGAAGTGGAGAGGGAAGTAGTTGGGGGATGTTTGTATAACCTGACAATTAAGCTGCCCAGGTATATCTGAGCCACCACAACAGTGCATCCATCTATTATAATTAATATTGGTTTTAACTCGCTTTTATATGCATTTTTTTTCTATTATTCCCTTCACAACGATGACGCACCATACGAGTACCATTACCATCATCAGACGATTTTCTTCAGGAGACACATTTCGAACTGGAAGGGATAGATACAGCCTTTATTAACCCATTTAATACGTGACAACTCTCACATAGTTTTAAATAAAACAGTCTGCAGCTGTCGAGGTTAAAAAAAAAGAATGTCAACCAATTCAATGGGTTTAAGTTCATAATACATCACTTAAAGACTGCCTATTCAAGTTCCTCTGCCGCCTAAAATCTGATACGCCAGCTTCCTTCAATTATCATTATACTAAAATAAGGAACCAAACGCTGGATGTCTGGAAAAGTTGTCCCTTCTAGAGACAAATTAACCCTGAGAATATCGGAATGAAAGTCCGTTCATTGCGCGACGCCTGGGCACATTTCATTTATACTGGAGGTGGTAAACAATGGGAAATACAAATCAGGAAGGACAACGTTGGAGTTGGCCTGGTGCATACATAAAGGACTGAATGTGTCAGTTAACCTGGTAAAAGTCTTCCATTAGAGAGTCTGACAGAAAAGAGGTGTGAGTGCGTCGCTGGGGAGATACTGTGTCCACCGTAAAGGAAGAGTGATGTTGGCGTACTGTTCAGTAATAACAGTGACTTCTGGAAGAAAGATAGTACAGGGAGAGAGTGGCAACACTATGGTGAACTGCGAGAGACTGAAAGGCGTCGATAAATGGAAAGGAGTTGAGACGAAATGCCTTTGATTCCATCCTGTTCAGGAGAGCTGTATGTGGTAAGTCCTCAGCCCATAAAAAGTTGAAAAGTCACACTAAACAGCGGGTAGTTAGACGGAAAACCCTTACTCCACCCTGCTTAGAAGAGCTGTATGTAGTGAACCCCCCCCACACATAGGCTAATAACCGCAGCCGATACAAAGGCTAATACAGTAAGTACCAACTGTAAGAGGAATAAAGGTGATATTTTTTTTCTTAACAAATTCCCACCTCTGGACAGCCTGTAGTATCTTAGTCTCCTTTCAAGGGTAATGTCATTATCAATTCCATTATCCCACTGCATAAGCTCAATTCAGAAACGAGACACTATTCCACCCCGAGTATCTGGCACTGGGCTCAGCTGGGCTCAACCAGTTCAGTGTGAGATGACAGTTAGGTTGGCTGAACGCTGGGTCTTGTTCCACTAAGCTTATTATCTGCTCTCTGAATGGACCCTCTGAATATTCCACGGCCCACTACACCACACCACCTCTCCTCACCTCACCTCACTTGCTCACCGCCTCCTCACTCCTCACCTCTCACCACCTTCTCATTTCTCCCCATCCCTCACCACCTTCTCATCTCCCACCACCACCTCACCGCCCACCACCTCCTCACACCACACCACCTTACTCCCTCTCCTCTCATTACCTCTCCTCTCACCACCACCTCACCTCTTACCACCAGCTGACCTTTCATCACCTTCTCCTCTCATAACCACATCTCACCTTACCTCTTTCCATCTCCCCGGGTCATCACACCACCTCTCTCACACACACAGAAGAGAGGACAGGCGAGAATGGCACAGACCTGGCGTTGAACTGTCCTTGGAATAGAATACGCCATTGCTCCTCTTCCTTTTCAATTTACTTCTGTATATTACACCGGAGAGAGGCCTTCACGCTGTGGTAAAAATAAAATCGGCCATCTCCATTGCTTGGTGGTACAAATGTCCTTCAGCTCCCTCGCTATCCACAGAAAAAAAGGAGTATGGTGGACTGCTAGAGCGGAGCAAATTCAGCCTGCAGTCCTGCATCTTCGCGTTCTTATGAGCCTGGGGCCACAATAAACAACAACAACAACAATAATAATAATAATAATAATAATAATAATAGCAATAATAATACCTAAATATTCTCATGTTTTTATCCTTCAAACTAAGTACTGTACTGTACTATCGGAAGGGTGTTTCAATTTTTCCAGTACCTGTGAGTGTGTGTGTGTGTGTGTGTGTGTGTGTGTGTGTGTGTGTGTGTTTGCGTGTGTGTGTGTGTGTGTGTGTGTGTGTGTGTGTGTGTGTGTGTGTGTGTGAGTAAACCGCAGAAGAGAAAATGAAACCGTGTATGACGAAGTTAGGAAGCAAGCAAGTCAGAGAAGGTCACTCAGTAAGTAAGCGAGTGAGAGAATAGGTGAAAGAGTGAGTGAAAAACTTAGTGAGAGAGAGAGTGAGTGACCAAGGAAGTGATTAATAGTGAGTGAAATAGTAAGTTTAGACGGAAACAAAAGAAGTGAGAAAGTGAATTAGTGAGTAAGTAAAAGTAAACTAATGAATCAGTGAGCGACGAAGTATGCCAACCAGTGAGTGAGAATCAAAGGGAGTGAGTATGAGGGTGAATAAAAAGTAAGTTACTGAGTGAGTGAGCTAGGGAGAGAGTCAACGTGTAAGTGAGAGAAGAAAGGGAGTGAGCCAGTGAAGGCGAGTGAGTGAGTAAGCGAGTAACTGTGAAAGTAGGCTCTGTGAAAAGTCGGTGCAATTCAGCTGAGTTTGTGAGAAAATGTTGCATAAGTTAGAGGGATATTTGGGAGTTGTGTGTGTGTGTGTGTGTGTGTGTGTGTGTGTGTGTGTGTGTGTGAGTGTGAATGAGGGATCGCTCAGTGGGTTATGCAGTGTGATTAGAGTTAAAATGACATGTGTGTGTGTGTGTGTGTGTGTGTGTGTGTGTGTGTGTGTGTGTGTGTGTGTGTTGTGTGTGAATGAATTAGGGATAAATAAACAAAGTGTAGAGGCTCAGTGTGTTATGCAGTGATTAGAGTTAAATGGAGGGGGATGGAGTTGGGGTATGGGGATTTGGTGTGTGTGTGTGTGTGTTAGGAGTTGTGTGAGTGGTGCTGATGCGGTGATGTTCATGATACATAAATGGTGTAAATAGTTTTTAATAATTTTCTGAGATATGACTAATGTTAGTGGTATTATGTGGTGGGTGAGAAAAATGTGGTTAAGGTGGAGTTTTGAGAGTGGTAGCGTGAAGTGTGAGTGTGGTGTAGTGTGGCGGTGTAATTGATGTGGTGTGGTGATGGGTGATGGTGGTAGTGTAGGTATAAATGTGGTGGTGTGAGGTGTGAATGTGATGGCGTGGTGATAATGGCCATGCAGTATCGTTCCGTGCGGTGAGTGTTGTGGTGCAGTGTGGTTGTGTCAGGTATGAGTATGGTGACCTGGTATGGTGTGATAACAGTGCTGTGTGGTAGTGTCAGGTATGCGTGTGGTGGCGTGGTGTAGCGTGGTGGTGTAGTGTGGTTGCGTGAGGTGTGCATGGGGTATGAACGGTGAAAGTGGGTAAATGTTAGATGAGGTGTGGTGACGTGATTTAGCGTGATATAAGGGTGAGAGTGGTTGTGTGAGGTGTGCGTGTATTAGAAGTGTGAGTGGTTGGTGTGAGGTGGTATGGAGTGGTTAGCGCCGTTGTGTGTAGCAGGTGTGGTGGCGTGGGGAAAACATTACCCCACACCATACATCACCTACAGAAGACACCTCACACACACACACACACACACACACACACACACACACACACACACACACAGATTGCATCCCAGTTAGGTGTTCTCTCTCGGCTGCCACTCTACGACCAACCACGCTTTCGCCTCTCTCCTCCCCTCTGCTACTGCCCCTCCACTACACTCCCTTTAGTTGCCTCTCTTATCTTGCGGTTGCCAGGCTCTTAAAACAGGCTTCTATATCACTCCTCCACTTTAACTTATGAAAACTAGTGGCTCTCCATCTTGAATGCTGAACTGTAACAAGAGATGAAGACCAAAATATGCTGAGTCGCAAAAGAGAGAGATAGAGAGAAAGTGAGAGAGAGAGAGATCCGGAAAGGATGGAGCCAGTACACCTTACTCTGCCACTTGAAGCTATTTGAAAGACCTTCACACCATATGATACTAGTCACGAAGAAGTGCTTTTGAAGAGAATGTAGTATGTGTCCCCATGACGCTATTCCCCTAACAGCACAACTAGGACCTGGGCGTTTAATTCGACTGTTGCGTGTCGTATGGCAGAGGAAGAATGCGATTTGGTTGAACTCTGATTTCCTTATGAACCCCGTGGAATTGATGGCTATTATTCCAAAGCCTTATTTTTCTTTCATTTATCCCACTTTTTCCGGTGCTAAAATGGACGCTTTTTGCGATGGCACTGCTATAACTTGGTGGCTTAAGCTAGTGTGGCTAATCTCTAGCAAAGATCCCTACCCTGCTCAGCGGTCAGGGCCAAAGGTGTCCAGACTGGAGGATAAATTTGACTAGTAACCAAGGAAACTCATTCGTACACTTCATAAACAAGGCATTAAACTCTTAAGAAACCATAAAGCTACTTCAAGGTGCATGTGGGATGGTCTAGTCCCACTCAGATGAAGAAACAAACTAAATTACACCTGGTTATACAAACGTCCCTCAGTTACTTCCCCTATCTACCAAAAGAAATACGATGGACTACAGAAACAGGGCAACGTCATCCTGCAGTACACCGGGCTGAAGTGAAAAGGACCTGAAGGACTACTACTAATACTACTACAACTATTATTACCACTACTACTACTACTACTACTACTACTACTACCTTTCCTGCAAATCACTTAATTCGCTTCAAGTTCTCGTGTTCAATGCCAGCGTTTATTGACCCCTCGAAGCTAAACGAAGTCATTAATTACGTGAATAAATTAGCTTGTATGACTGCAACAATCCAAGGCAGGTGTGCAAATTACTATATCCGAACAGATCAAGAGCTGCATAACCTAACCCTGCAAAAACTGGGAAGCAGGTGGCAATGATGATGATGATGATGATGTGGTGAAGTAGTCAGGAGGTGGAGGATGACGATGATATACCGATGATGTGAGTAATAATAGTGACGATAATGACACCCCGTGAACTCAGGCCCGACACAGAAAATTTGTGTTGCCCTTCACTGACAAAAGATTTGGTCGAAATCCGTCGAGGGTTCAGGAGATATCGCACCCACAACGATAGCCAACCAAGTAGACCCCCATATGACCCTCGACCTTTGAACCCCTTTGACCTAAGCTTTTTCGACCCAGTTCATCATCTCCTCATACTGCATTACTGATAAAAGTTTGGTGGAAATCCGCCCATGGGTTCAGGAGATATCGCGCCCACGAGAGGGTTACGGACGCACAGACCCACGAACGGAAAGACTGACAGACCAGCCACCTAATGCCTCCTGCACAATAGGTTGGCGGAGGCTTCATAATAATAATATTAATAATATTAATAATAATAATGATAATAATAATAGTAGTAGTAGTAGTAGTAGTAATGATAATAATAATAATGATAATGATAATAATAATAATAGTAGTAGTAGTAGTAGTAGTAGTAATGATAATAATAATGATAATGATAATAATAATAATAATAATAGTAGTAGTAGTAGTAGTAGTAGTAGTAGTAGTAGTAGTAATGATAATAATAATAATAATAATGATAATGATAATAATAATAATAATAGTAGTAGTAGTAGTAGTAGTAGTAGTAGTAGTAATGATAATAATAATGATAATAATAATAATAATAATAATAATAATAATAATAGCAACAGAAATAATAATCTATCTATCTATCTATAGCCCGACGCCCTAATCCCGCAAAGGGTGGCCGCAGACAAAACGCCTCCAAGTCACTCTGTCACCCACCATTTGACTCCCCTCCCCCCAACTCACCCCCCCCTATCTCATATACCTCTCAACTCCATCCATCCACCTCATCCTCGGTCATCTCTCCTCCCTCCACCTCACCTACATACACCCTCTTAGTCAGTCTTTCATTCTCCATCCTCTCCACATGTCCAAACCACCTCAGTGTATTTCTCCTAATCTTTTCAACCACATCCACATCTACCCCACAACGTTCCTTCACTTCTTCATTCGTCAACCTGTCCCTCCATGTCACTCCACATGCTCCTCTCAAGTAACTCATTTTCCACTGCTCTGACTTCCCCTGGACTTGTCTCTTTTGCAAGGAAGCCCTGCCTCCATACGTCATGTAGGGATCACAATACCATCATGCAGTGACTTCTTAACTTCCATACTCACCTCCCCATTTCTCATCACTGCTTTCAGTGTGCCAACAACCTTCCTTCCCTGCTGTACCCTTTCACGTACTTCATCACCCGAAGTTCCATCCTTACTCATCACACTACCCAAGTACTTGAATGCACTCACATTCTCCATATCCTCACCATCCAACCTCACTGTATCTGTGACTCTATTCTCAAACACCATAACTTTACTTTTGTTTACATTAACTTTCAGCTTCCTCCTCCCACACACTGTCCCAAATTCATTCACCAAACTGCAACTCCATTCATCTTCACTCAACAATACTGTATCATCAGCAAACAGCAACACCGGAAGCTTCCAAATCTCACCCTCATTCATTAGGGGCCACCCTGATGATTCACTGCCCTACCTTGTACCTCCTTTGACCCCATCCATATATATATTAAACAGCCATGGAGACATTACACACCCCTGTTTCAGTCCCACATTGAGATCAAAGAACTCACTCAGCTCTCCATCCACTCGCACCAGCCCTAGCTCCCTCGTACATACTCTTCACAGCACTCAACAATTCCACTCCATATATTCTTAATACCTTCCACATACCTTTCCTATCTATTCTGTCATAAGCTTTCTCCAAGTCCATGAAGGCAGCGTACACTTTCCTTCCCTTCTCTAGATACTTCTCCACTAAACATCTTAGAACAAATATCTGATCTACACACCCTTTTCCCTTCCTAAATGTTCTTCTCAACTAGCTCCTCTGTCATATGCCTAACCCTATCAATGAGTATTCTACCATATTTTACCAGTCACACTAAGAAGGCAAATACCCTATGGTTACCACATACTTCTCTCTCCCTTTCCTTTGTACAGAGGAACAATTATACCTGATTTCCAGTCCTCTGGAACCCCTTCCCTCTTCCTAAAGCCAATCTACACAACTTCCATATCCACTCCACAACAATCTCACCCCCATACAAGCATTTCACCACACACTCCATCAATTCCTGGGGCATTTTTCTTCCCAGCTTAATCTTCTTCAGCCACTACTTCCAGACCTACTGATCTCTTCCTCCCTCCTCTCATCTCTATTCTCCCAGCCATTCTACCACTTATACTCACACTGCCTTACTCTCTACATTCAACAAATCCTCAAAGTGCTCTTTCATCTCTCAATTTCTCTCTCTTCTCCACCAACAATCTATTATTCCTATCTTTCACTCTCCTACTATTTCCCTTTCACACTGCCTTACTTTCTTACCTCCTTCCAAAACAATTTCTTACTCTCCTCCATTTCACACTCAGATTCCTCCCAAACCTTCATCCACTTTCTTCTTACTCTCCTTCACCAGTCTCTTAACCTCCCTTCTCTGCACATATACCTCTCTCTTCTCTCTCTCATCTCTCTCTGTACTTTTAGATCTATTCAATTCACCATATGCCTTCTTCTTTTGTCAATCACAGCTCGTTTCACCCTCATCATTCACCATGCTGTCTTGCACACCTTTTATCTCCTCCCTCCTCATTAAACAATATACTGCGCTATCTCTTCCGTGAATATCTTACATACGTCTTCCACCCTTCCATCTGCTCTAGCTCATACCTTCCTTTCCCAATCTTTCTTCCACTATGCTCTTATACTCTGTCCTCTTCTCACTATCTTGCAATTTCTCCACTCTTCTCACAGAGCTGCTCTCTTCTGTCCTCAACCACTTTCTTTGCAGCTCTATCTTGGCCATCACTGTTGAAGTGTCCGAGACCTCCATTCCCCCACCCTCTCCACATTGCATCAACACTTGTCTCTTCATTCGCTCATCCACACACACGTAGCTCTATCATTGCCTTTCGTTCACAGTTCACCATCCATCCTCCTTATTACTCTCCATGTAAGAAGTGGATCAAATGATGAATGTAGGTGTTGAGTACACAAACCAGACAGAGTCCACCAGCACTACCATTCCCATCTACTGACCAACTCATTGATCCTCTGTTATTCTTCCGACTTTGCCATTCATGTCTTCCAATCAACAACAGGACTCTATAAGTCTTCAAACTGTCCATACGAATTCCTCTATGTTGGAGCATACACACATAAAATCATACATGCTTGTACTGACTCCTGGTTCATCCTCCTTAGACAAATCCTTTTTCACTGTTCCATACTCTCTTATGTTATTCTCCTTCCACTTCTTGCTTATCATCAGACATGCTTTAGTAATATAAACTTCTTCATCCCCCCTCACCCATACAATCCTTGCACCCACTGTCACTTCATATCCCACTCCCCTCTTGCTTATCATCAACGATATACTCTCTTGCCTCTTGACTCACCGACCTGCACATACCTACGCACTGTATTCCCATTCCTCTCTCATCCTTTCAATTCCTTTCCATTTAGTTTCAGTCAATCATATATTCACTTTTGCATCCTCAAGCACCTGGACAATCTCTCTCTTTCACTTCATCATTCACTCCTCTCACATTCCATATTCTACTCTAAGAATGTCCTTCAAGTCGTCAACGCATGGTCCGTCCAAGCCGAGGGGTGGGGCACTAACCCACCACCAACCCTTTTAGTCGCCTCGTACGACAAGCAGGGATACTGGGGCCTACCATTAACGGCGATGACTTCTTATTTATCTTAACGAAATAACCAATACCCACACACAATAATCGAGAACCACAGTTTATTAGACAAAAAAGGAGTGGAGAGAGAGAGAAAGAGAAGTGAACTCCGTGGCAATGGGTGCATTAGGAAAGCTTTTGAATGTATACGTAAATTGTAATGGCCTCTTGGGCGTTGTTCTAGCAATATTATGGAGTAGAAATGGAGAGAAGGGAGGGGGAGAGGGGTAGAAATGGGAGGAAAGGGGAGGGGAGGGGGGAGAAGAGAGGAGAGGAAAGGAGGAGAGGAGAGGAGTAAAGACGAGAGGAGAGAAGAGGAGAAATATGAGGAAACGAAAGGAATGGAATCAGAAAAGAGAAGACAACAGGAGAGCAAAGAGGAAGAAAATAGAAGTGAATACAGAAGAGAAGGAGAGAAGAGAAGAGAAGAGAAGAGAAGATGAGACAAGAAAGAGGCGAGGAAAGAAGAGAAGAAAGGGAAGAGAAGAGAAAAGGAGAAGGGAAGAAAGGGAGAAGAACACGGAAGAGAAGAGAAGAGAGAGGAAAGAAGAGAAGAAAGAGGAGAGAGGAGAACAGGAGGAGAGGAAATAAGAGAGGAAAAGAAAGAGGAAAGGAAAGAAGAGAAGAGAAGAGAGGAGAAGAGAGGAGAAGAGGATGCTTTAGAATGCTTCGCTAAATTGCAATGGCCTGTATTGTTTTGGTAATACTATAGCCAATCCGACCCTTTGTATTAAAGAGAGAGGTGGAGAGGAAGAGGGAAGGAGTGGAGTGGAGGGAGGGAGTGGAGAGTTGGCGGGAGGGAGGGAGGGAGGCGGGAGGTGGCGTGGAGGAGCGTGCCGTGGGGAGTGGAGAGGAGAGAGGAGAGAGAAGAGAGAGAGTAAGAGAAGGAGAGAGTGAGAGGAGAGGGAGAAGAGAGGAGAGGGGAGGGATGAAGAAAGAAGGAGGAAAGAAAAACAGGGTAAGAGAAGAGGAGAAAGAGGAAAGGAGAGGAGGAGAAAGAAGAGAAATGGAGGAAGAGCATGAAACTATACGTTGGAGAGAGGAAAGAACAAAGGATTGGGATGAGAGGGAGAGAAGAAGAGATCGGAGGAGATATGAGAGCATAGGAGAGAAAGAGGAGGAGAGGAGAGTATAAGGGAAGGGAAAGAAGAGAGGAAATGAAAGAAATATAGAGAAAAAAGAGAAGAGGAGAGCAGAGGAGAGGAGAGTGAGCAAGGGATGGCAAGAGAGAAGAGACTGTCCGTATAATATGGCCGATGTTCCCCCGTGGCTCCTTAAATGCAGAAGACAGGAGATGAGAGGAGGAGACGAAGAATGGAGAGGAGAGAAAAGAAGACGAGAGCAGGAATGAGAAGTGGAGAAAAAGCTACAGGAGGAGGTGAGGAATAGGGAAAGGAGGAGGGGACAGGAGTGGAGAGGAGGGAGAAGAGGAATGGAACGAGAAGTTTGAAGAAGAAAGAGAAAGAAGACAGGACAAAAGACTGCACAGAACAGACACTGTAACTACATCAACAAGACTCCATAATGTGTACCACAGGACCGGACCTTCTGAGAGAAAGGATGATAGCCAAACATGACCCTGTTTAGAAGAGCTGTATGCAGGGAGCCACGAGATGTGCTCCAAACAGAGACGAAAAAGACCCCAGTACAAGAAAGAGTATATAAAAAACTTCACACAAGGGTATACGAAAGTGTGGGCTAAATCAATACAGAACAGGTGCCAGGGAGCCTCCTAACCCAACAAGAATAGGCCCAAATACATCCCCTTTATCTCCAGAGCCTTACCTCCAGAGAGCCTCCTCCCAAGCGACTCTTTGCCCCAGCACTGAGGAGGCACGACTGGGGTGACTCGGGGGTGGGGGAAGGCGAGGGTAAGATGAAGCTGACAATTTGCACGTGTTATGAAAGTACGATAATATGTTTTTCCTTTTACTGCAGTGGTTTCCAACCTTTTCTAATTCTCGCCCCCCTCACTGAATGACACGTTCCCTGCGCCCCCCTTCCTCAAATACTGTATTGTACTGGCATAGTTGCCACATGTCAATAATTATCATAGATTCTTAATCTTTGAAATTGTTTATATATTCAGATAACTAGATTTCTTATTCATATCTGAAATATTTTCTCCATATTCAGAAATTACTGAATTCCATCATAATTCATAGTTTTCAAATATAGTTATCCTCTTTATCAAGCCTTCGCGCCCCCCCATGCAGCCCTTAGTGCCCCCCTAGGGGGGCGCGCCCCATAGGTTGGAAACCACTGTTTTACTGTATATTTTTATGGAGCTTCGGAAAGAAAGGTCCCTAGCATCTCTTCCTCAGCGATTTGTTTTGCTTAAGACCCCCCCTTACTCTCCTCTTCTGAGATATATATAAATCCTTGTAATATCGCCATACTCTGCATAAATAACGTACAAAAGGATATTAATCAGCCATACCCAAAAATAAAGAGTTATGGAAGAGGTGATAGGGAGCCTTCTAAAGCGACGAGAACACGAGCATAAAACTGAAGGAGAAAGTGACTCCATGTGAAGGTATATGAAACTAGGAGGACTACAGGGCTTCAGGTATCGAACTATATAAAGCCGTACACAGAGTCATAAAAAAAAAAATATGACATTCAGAGACAATGCTAGTCTAGTCCACTGCGTCTACGTCACAGTCACATCATGACCGAAAGTTTTCTTCCTAACGCATCCTGAATATCCATCTCCAGCGCAACATTAAAAAGAGAATCATCTACGGCCAGGGAAACATGACAAGCCTCTCGCACCTTGGGAATGTTAGTCGGCAGAGGAAAGTGAGAATTAAAATAAGCTAAACATTAGATATTTTGTGTCTAACTGAAAGCGCGCGCACACACACACACACACACACACACACACACACACACACACACACACACACACACACACACCAACACAAGAACACGCACCCAAACACACACACACACACACACACACACACACACACACACACACACACACAACCTCTTCATAAATACAGAAACACACATACATCCAGAAATACACAAACACACACACACACACACACACACACACATCCAGAAAAGACAAAAACACACATACATCCAGAAACACACACACACACACACACACACACACACACACACACACACACACACACACATCCAGAAAAGACAAAAACACACATACATCCAGAAATACACACACACACACACACACACACACACACAAGTTCCCTTCAGACACGGCGTGGCAACGTACAGAGAATGAGGACAGAAGGAGTTAGGATTGTTGGAGAAAGAAGCGAGAAGAGAGTTAATTGGAATGTCAGGGATCGAAGCGACTGCTGCATCATAGTCTCGAGAGCAGAATGGCACGGCTGTGTTAACAAGGGGTCAGGCTCACAAAGTTAACTTAGTGATATTTTTAAATCTTGAGATATCTCCGTCATTGAAGACAAGAAATTACTCAATGAACCTCAAACTCATCTTTATCTTCTCCTGTCACCGAGCTGTTAGTGACGTGGTTAAGGTTAATGTGTCCAGATAACATTACTGTCAAAAACAATCTTTTTTGTACCACTACGATTTAATCAATTACAAGTCTGATATACCTACTCCGATTACGATACCTATCATATCTATGGGTATCTATCTAACGATTACGATCTATAGCCAGAAGCCTTACGATTACGAATGACGATGGCCACAAACATTAAGATCTCGATTATAGATTACGATTATATATTAAGATTACGATTACAGATTACGATTATATATTAACATTACGATCTATATACTTTTTAAAAAGTTGTTTGTTGGGGAAAGAGAACAGTTTTGACCCGAATTAGACCCGCTTCAGATATGAATAGGGACGAAATATGTGCATTATATACAGTGGTGTGTGTGTGTGTGTGTGTGTGTGTGTGTGTGTGTGTGTGTGTGTGTGTGTGTGTGTGTGTGTGTGTGTGTGTGTGTGTGTGTGTGTGTGTGTGTGTGTGTGTGTGTGTGTGTGTGTGTGTGTGTGTGTGTGTGTGTGTGTGTGTGTGTGCTAATCGCTTTTACGATGTTCATTAGTATCCTACCCTTCAATGTTGTGGACTGTTAGCCTAGCCTTGGGTCCCTACTGTCTAATATGGGATTGGCTAGTACTGTTCCAGCGCTTTATAGATGCGCCTCACCTGCCTGATAAAAGCCAATCCATCATGTATTAATTCAAAACGCAGGTGAATTAAACACTAGGCTCATCCGAACGCTGAACATTTCCAAACGCTTAATTGCAATGTTTTCCTATCGCAAATGATCTAGCGTAGAGGGGTTCCCATTGCCAGATTAAAGACAGAACCCCCCTTTCAAACACCCCCCACCATACCAGATCACCAATAGATTAAAACTGATTGGCCATTTTAATACTGGGCGATGTAATATGGAACTACAGTTTATCAGGGTCGTTCATCAACATTACATTTCGTTTGTCTGGCTGCCGGGACGCAAAGGTAATATTACTGCTGTGGCATATACAGTCACAGGGCCACAGCCGCTCATGTGACGACATTTGACTATGGTTTGTAATACGTACTCATGGTTTTTATATGATTACAATGGTCTTTTATATTGCTGTTACTTTTACTATTATTACTATTACCATTATTATTATTGTTATTATTATTATTATTATTATCCTTATTATTATTATTATTATTATTATTATTATTATTATTATTATTATTATTATTATTATTATTATTATTATTATTATTATTATTATCATTATTATTATACTATTTTACCAACACACATCACTAAATATTACAGCTTTTAGCCCCACCGTCAAAGAGTTACAGCCGGATATGTTACAAAAGAGACTCGGTTTTATTATATTTACCTCTCTTTATATACCTCCCGTCCTTCCTTTATTTACGTCTCTGTTATCGTTTTCCTTTTACCGTCAAACTTTACTTAGGGATACTCGAATATATTTACGATCGAACTGCTGTCGTAACTTTGATTTCTTTATCCAGGAAGAACTAGAGACGGGGGAGGACTCTGAATGCTCCTTCCCGTATCCTTCCTCCAGAAAAAAGTTATTATCTGCGACATTTTTTCTTCTCGTAACTAATATTTTTTTTAAAGGATTAATTTGAGACTTGGAAACATTCTGAAGACTTCTTTCCTTAGACTGTATTCTCGTCTGTTAAGGAAGCTCCCTAACCCCTTTTCCTAAGCGATTTACTTTGCTTAGTACACCTTTCTGCCCTTCTCTTTGTCACAAATAATTCTAATATCGCCATACTCTGCATGGATAACGTGCATAAGGATATTAACCAGACGTATCCAAAAATAAATCGCTATGGAAGAGATGTTAGGGAGCTTCCTGACCCGACGAAAATACGAGCCCTTGTCCTTTCTGCGAAAAACAGATCTAAATTACGACGGGGAGGCGATCGTACGTTTCTTTGAGTATCCCATCCCAGGAGAGACCTTAAGATAGAATTTTAAAAAGTCTTCATTATCTTCCCCAGTTAGAAATGTTCGAGAAATGTTAGGTGGGAGAGAAAGACAGGTTAGAGCTGGAATTCTATATGTGGTAGAGAGACACAGGTTAGAGCTGGAATTCTATATGTGGTAGAGAGACACAGGTTAGAACTTGAATTCTTTATGTGGGAGAGACACAGGTTAGAACTTGAATTCTTTATGTGGGAGAGACACAGGTTAGAACTTGAATTCTTTATGTGGGAGAGACACAGGTTAGAACTTGAATTCTTTATGTGGGAGAGACACAGGTTAGAACTTGAATTCTTTATGTGGGAGAGACAGGTTAGAGCTTGAATTCTTTATGTGGGAGAGACACAGGTTAGAGCTTGAATTCTTTATGTGGGAGAGACACAGGTTAGAGCTTGAATTCCTTATGTGGGAGCGAGACACAGGGTAGAGCTTGAATTCTTTATGTGGGAGAGAGACACAGGGTAGAGCTTGAATTCTTTATGTGGGAGAGAGACACAGGGTAGAGCTTGAATTCTTTATGTGGGAGAGAGACAGGTTAGAACTTGAATTCTTTATGTGGGAGAGAGAGAGACAGGTTAGAACCTGAATTCTTTATGTGGGAGAGATACACAGGTTAGAGCTTGAATTCTTAATGTGGGAGAGAGACACAGGGTAGAGCTTGAATTCCTTATGTGGGAGCGAGACACAGGGTAGAGCTTGAATTCTTTATGTGGGAGAGAGACACAGGTTAGAGCTTGAATTCTTTATGTGGGAGAGACACAGGGTAGAGCTTGAATTCTTTATGTGGGAGAGACACAGGTTAGAGCTTGAATTCCTTATGTGGGAGCGAGACACAGGGTAGAGCTTGAATTCTTTATGTGGGAGAGACACAGGTTAGAGCTTGAATTCCTTATGTGGGAGCGAGACACAGGGTAGAGCCTGAATTCTCTATTTTCTCTAACGTTCCGGGCTACACAGGGACCATCTTGAGAGAGTCGTAATGGATCATCTAGAAATAGTAGTTCGTTTGACTATTATCATGACTTATACCTCACTCTTGGAATAATTGTTTGTTCTAAGTTATCGCTATGTTAAAGAAAGCACGAAATAAGTACATACAATCGTCAACAAAAGTCATGTCTCCTCTCCTGCTTTCCTCTCCTTGGACTGTGAAAATTAGTGTGGTGAATCCGAAGCTGATGACAATGATACATGGCCAAATAAATTCACCAATACATGTCGTTGCGGATTTACGAAGTTAGTTTTCAGAGCCCATGGAGGGTGAAGCACGAGAAACGACTGGACTTGTGCTGCTGACTGTACCTACAATAGGGCAATACAAAAGCAATACTGATATACAGAGATGAAGACATGATCAGGAATAAAATAATTACTTTATTAGGCCAACACTTAAATCTGTCGCAGTTGTTTGGAACTCTCACTTAAAAACTGTCAACATCCCCAAGTAAGGCACGATAGTCTTCTTAAAGATATCTCTCGCGCTGTAAGAGGTGATTGTCCACTTTCCTCATCGCAAAAGTTAGCGCACTCTACGGATTCGTGGTGCCACATTTCACAAAAATGTGCTTGGAAGAAAGAATGAAAAAAAGAAACAAGGTCACTGAGCAAACACATTCTGATCTCCAACATGAAGTGGAGACCATAATAGGCACCGATATCGAGTAACAGAAGAGAAAAGAGCAGCAAGCAGCCAAAACGCGTGTATCAAGCTTGAGAGATCTGAGTGGTGAAGAGACTAGATCGACTTTACCCATAATGGAAGACTATTGAATTGTAACGGACGACTCGCGTACGCCTGACACGAGCAGGCAGCCCTAATACACACGAGAATATATATATATATATATATATATATATATATATATATATATATATATATATATATATATATATATATATATATATATATGAAAATGCTGTACCAGTGTATAATAGGAAGGGAGGAAAATTAGAAGACTAGATAACGCCTTCAAATAAAAGATGAGGTGGACACAACCGGAAATTAACTAAAGCAAAGAGAGAGAAAGATATTTAAAAAAATGCAGTATTCCAAAGACAGTACGTGATTCTTGGAACTAGCGGTCTGATGAAGCTCTGTGTGAGAAAAAAAAATGTGAGAAAAGTACAAAGAAAAAAGGAAATAAAGAAAGGAGTGATAAAATAGCAAAAGCAGACTGGACATTACGAGCCTGACTCCTTCCCGTGAAAATACATTTAGACATGAATTAGAAAAGAGGATTTTGTGTGTGTGTGTGTGTGTGTGTGTGTGTGTGTGTGTGTGTGTGTGTGTGTGTGTGTGTGTAAACTGCTTCTGGTTTTGAGTTTACGTTTTTGTACACACACACACACACACACACACACACACACACACACACACACTACTGTTTGATGTTTATACACGGTTCATTTCTTGGTTTAGCTCATAATATTCACTTTTATTTTGAATGCAATCTATGTAATATTTCACAACATACGAATAACATAAAAAAATCTCAGTGTATAATACGCAAAATATACCATTAAGACGAAGTTGTAAAAGAAATCGTGGGTTAAAAAGAATATAGACATAAATTTTAACGAATAGGAGGGTCAATATTTAGCTTACAATTCAAGTGTAACTGCTACTACTACTACTACGGTACTACTACTACTACTACTACTACTACTACTACTACTACACACACACACACACACACACACACACAATCTATCCTTTCCCTCCCTGAGCAATATATTAAAGTGGGCATATCGTCTTATCTCAGAAATATTAACCAGCAGAGAAAAGTGAAGATGTGAAATATCAAAAGTTTAGTTTCCGCCGGCAGAAAACTGAGAAAAAAAATATAACATTATTACTTTAACCCGGCCCAAAATTATCATCTCTCCATCTTGAATGCTAAGGTATAACAAGATATTCAGTGTGATGCTAGTCACGAAGAAGTTCTACGGAAAGGGGGCATATTTGCTGCATTTTTTCAGCCAGTGAGCCAAGTGAAATAAGCTACAAATGGAGGAAAATTTAAGCCATCTTGAGGTGCATGAACTATAGTAATGGAGATCTGCTGGGAGCCTCCTTGGTCTACGGGATTACGGTGCCCCGACTCCAAACTTAGACCTTAGAGTAAATAGGGATCAGGCAACTTCCTTCATTGCCCTGCCACTGTCGCAAGCCAGGCCATTCACATCATTTTTACTCCTTCATCTAACCTAATCTAACCTAACCTGACCTAACTTAACAACCTAACCTAAATTAATTTAAGCTCACCTGACCTGGCCTAACCTAACCTAACTCATGCTAACCCAACCTAACTTATCTTACGTCTAATAGTAAATAGGAATTAGACAACACCCACCATTGTACTGCCTCTCATACGCCAAGCCATTCCAATCATTTTGATCCCTTCACTCTGAGGACGTATATCTTCCATAATATTACTAACTTTCAAACATATTCACGTCTCACTCTCAATACTTTTTTTTATTTCACTACCTTTATCAGATTTTATTTAGCACCTTCACTCTAAGGATGTTTTATTTCCTCTTGTTGGTACTAAATATTTATTCAACCCCTTACTCACTGGAAGGACACACACACACACACACACACACACACACACACACACACACACACACACACACACACAGAGCGAGTTCAAGACGTCTACACAGCTCAACCTTCCGCCGTTATTTACTTTCCTGTTGTCTCAGAAGATCCTTTTAATTCTTCAGTATTTAACCTGGAGTTAATTATCTCCAGGGGGAAATATCTGCCATTTTTGTTGAGGACTGTGGGGGTGGGGGGTGAGGGGTGGGGGAAATTGGTAGGGGTAAGGGGGATAAAGTGGGGAGGGGTGAGAGGAACATCATGGAAGTAGTAGAGGGGGATTTGTAGCATCTCTTTCTTCGCCATATATTTTGCTGATTACATTTTAACATTTTCTTGTACATTAGTGGTTGTTGTTGTTGCTTTACCCGGTTTATCTGGCCGAGCAGACCCATCAGCCACAAGCAAGCAACCACCTTCCTGTGGTAGACAGCGCATCGCCAGGGTCGGAACATGGCCCTTCCACTGCGTGAAGTGCAGGAAAAATGGAGAAGGCAGAACCCCCAAGAGTGTACGGGAGACATGTATGAGTAGTAGTTTCAGCCGGGACTTTGAGTACTTGGTGAATGTGGTGACCTTCCCCACCTGGCAGTACTGTGAATGGTCTGCCACCGAGTTTTGGTCAAATGTCACTCCCATGGCAGTACCTCCTGCGGCTGGGACGATGGTAATCATCTACTTACTACGTTTTTCGTGGGCTAACGGGCGCAACACCTTGACTAGGGTAAGATTGGACTACGCAGGGTAGGGGCGTTCATCTTCCCTGCGCCGAAGACGTGTTCCGCCCGCACACCACTGCGTTTCTGTAGCGGAAATAATGACGGCTGTACCTAACGCCAGCTCGAAAGGTCCCTCCCAAGCAGAATGAATTTTGATTAGTGGTTGAATGAATAAACTAAGTCAGGCGCAATCCTGATGTAGTTATTTGTCTTCTTCCTGTTGTCTAAGTAATGCAGTTCAGGGTGACCCGTATATTACCATCTTCTGTCTTGTGTAGCGAGAACGGCCCCGCTTGCTAGTGTGTGCAGTGCCAATATTTTCACTGTTTCATGATATTTCTAATCAACGACGCAGTCACGTAGGAAAAAAATTACAATACAGTATGCAAATGGTTATGGGACGACCAAATGTATTGTAGACACTGTGCAGATGAATAAGCCACCCCCGCAAGACACGAAAAATAGGGTGCGCTAGATATGGCAGAGGAGGAGAGGAAGGATGCAGTACTCTTTTCGATGTGCAATATCCAGAACTTATTTAATTCTTGCTCTCTACGACGATATTTCTCAACACAGAAGTTACTTGTACTTCAAAGACTAAAAGGGCCTTTAGTAATTCCATCACTACTAAACGTTTTTCCTAAGAATATATTTGTGTGCTAGGAGCAAGACTTGACTTTTAAAAATACGTAACATTAGCTACAGCAGAGGTGTGTGTGTGTGTGTGTGTGTGTGTGTGTGTGTGTGTGTGTGTGTGTGTGTGTGTGTGTGTGTGTGTGTGTGTGTGTGAGAGAGAGAGAGAGAGAGAGAGAGAGAGAGAGAGTGGAGGCGGCCTGTCCTAAGTGAAAAATGCAAATGAGGAAATGTAAGTTTGTAGTATGATGAAAATTCCCTGTGTGCCGGAATAAATGAATTACATTTTTTCCTCCAAGAAGTTTGCCAGACGCCGCATAAAAACTTAAGGTAACGAGGTAATGAGGTCCCCAAAGCCGCTTATTTACCTGTCTGGAGGAAGTTCTTTGCCTTGAGAAGCTTCACCACTACATAGTCTCTGTTTCTCGCCCACGCCAAACTTTAAACACCTGTAGCCATATGGTACATTTAAGATTATTTTCTCCCTTAATTCTTCACTGTGCCCTTCGTTCTGTTTATCCATACACTACGCTTTCTAATCCATCGAGCCTCGTCTTCCCCTGCCCGTCGCTTTGGGTAATTTAAGTTGCTGGTGTCGGAAATACCAGGTTAACCCTACCCTCTGATCCATGTGCCCCACGTAAATACCCGACTCTTGTACTTGACTGAGTTTCATCTTGCCACACTTTTACCTTCTTCAGTTAACTCCACGTTTCTTTCACCCACATTTTTCTATCTTAAGTTTACGTACAGCCAGACACTCACACACACACACACACACACACACACACACACACACACACACACACACACACACACAAACAGCAGTATTCGCACCCTCTCTCCTCACTACTCCGATTTATGTAGGTACTCTACAATATCCATGAGTCCTTATCTATACCTTAATATACAGAGACTAAAAAAGATCCTAAGTGCCATTCCGTCCTCAACTGGTAATATGGAACTTATTTTACACACCCAGAGACTGAGATACACAAACGCACTTACGATCCAATTCCCTGTCGCAACTCTGGTTTTGACCTGCAGGAGGGACGAGGAGGCTATCGAATCTTCCTCCGTTCCCTGTTCTAACTCCATAAATATAGCTTAGTTAAGAGATGAAAATTACGGCAGGTCATAAATATTTTCTGCAGGAAGATTAGGGAAAAGGAGGGCAAAATCTTCCCTCGTCTAGTTCGCCCTGTAAAATGAAAACTTACGACAGGGAATCGATCATATAAATGTTGGCGTATCCCACACCAAGTTCTTTCCAGAGTTGTAAAATATCCATCTTCGCCAAGCACGTTCGTTTTTCCCCTACCCATGGTCGGGAAAACTCTAGCCTTCTATTCCACCAAACTCCGGAAAAATTAGTTAAAAATAATTCAGGGGAGACTGGGAGCGTTAGGAGTCATAATTAACCTTCTCATGCTTAGGACAACTCTAGTGTTCTATTTTAGTTATTTTCAGACGATTTCACTCAGCTGTAAATGAATCCTATAATCTTCGAGAGCGTTAGTATTGTCACTGTTAACCTTCTCACGGTAGGAACAACTCTGGTATTCTCTTCTAGCAAAAGCCCAATGAATTTATTCAGGTAGACTCTGTTTACTCTAACCTGGCCTAAAATTGCCATCTCTCCACCTTCAGTGCTGAGCAGTAACCTAACACTAGAATATGATGCAAGTCACAAAGAAGTGCTGTGAAAAGGCTATACAGCTGTAGTACTGTCTTTTTTTGTCACTGGGCTACGTTAAGGAAGCCAACTTAGGGTAAAAATAGCATAGGAGTAAGAGCAGGTGCCTGGGATTTTTTAATAGTCTGCTGGGCTTTCATTACCTGATGTAGTATGTTAGTTCATTATCTCCTCTATCAAATATTGTCTACTAAAGAAATGACCAATCTTCAATTCTTTCAGTACAATGCCTTTTCACGTATATTCTTGCCACCACTAGGCGATACTGTTCTGATTACGGGATATTATGGGTGCTTTTGATGTCATGGTGTTGCAGTGTTGTGGTGTTATGGTGTTGCAGTGTTGTGGTGTTATGGTGTTGCAGTGTTGTGGTTATGATGCTGCAGTGCTGTGGTGTTACGGTGTTGTAATGTTGTGGTGTTATGGCGTAATGGTGTTGTGGCGTAATGGTGTTGTGTTGCTGCTGTAAGTCGGTGTTGTGGTGTTATGCTGTAGTGTTGTGGTGTTATGTTGTAGTGTCGAGGCATTATGGTATCGTATTGTTACGGTGTTATGGCACTGTGGCATAGTGGCACTTGTGGTGTTGTGGCATTGCGGTGTAGCGGTGATTGTTGTGTTGTGATGTGGTGTTATGATGTTGCAGTTTTGTGGTATCTTGGTGTTTGTGGCGTTAATGGTAGTGCTTGCCTACGAAACCGGGTCCCACTCATGCCTCGACTGGCGAAAAACAACACCACGCAGGAGGGGCGACGCGAACGGGGCTTAACGAGACTCATCATTCCCACACTTTATTTAATCACGTAATCAAGCCGGACTTCCACCAGGCGCGTTGTTTTTAAGGGCAAGGAGCAGAGGGACAGGCAGAGGACCCCATGCAGATTTAGAAGGATGGTGAGAGCTTATCGGATTTTTATCTCCCATCGAGGGGCAAGGGGGAGAGGATAGACTGCTTTATGCCATTACGTTTAATGGCAGAGATGTGCTGAGAACGACACTAAGCAAAAATAGAAAGATATATAAATGGAAAGACAGACACAGACAAATGAGAAGATAGATAGATACGGTAGACAGATAGTACATTAAAGGGCAGATGACCAGTCGACTTCCCCTGGTACCATTATATGATCAAAATACCTCCTCACACCTCTTTGGGATTCAGATCTATGGAAAGCCGTCACTGTGAGAGGGGCGCTCAGACCACTAAACCACCAGGCACCAATCTACAGAAGCTTCCCCTAAAACATGCATCTTTTTTTCCATATATTTAATATTATGGAGAATCTGAGGGAAATATCAGGGGCATAAAACATCATTTCTCTTGGTCCTAAAAATCTGAAGCTGGATATTACAGTGTGCAGATATTGCGGTGTGTGGATATTGCAGTGTGTGAATGTTGGAGTGTGTGGCTACTGCTGTGTGGATATTGAAGTGTGTGGATGTTGCAGTGTGTGCATATTGCAGTGTGTGGGTATTGTAGTGTGTGGATATTACTGTGTGAGGATATTGCACTGTGGATATTGCAGTGTGGATACAGCATTGTGGATATTGCAGTATGGTTATTGCAGTGTGTCGACAATGCACAGCCTTGACGTGCAACATTCTTGTGGATAAATGGGCTTCTTTATGCAACCGTGCAAGCGGCTGTGTGGCTTTTCTCTCTCTCTTCATGACCCTACTTACACAACAGACAAAGACTTGATGAAGCTCGTTGAAATCTCTCTCTCTCTCTCTCTCTCTCTCTCTCTCTCTCTCTCTCTCTCTCTCTCTCAACCGCTTCACTCCAATGACGTAAGCTGTATAAAATCGTCTGAAGGTAGGAGGAATAAAACAGAAATATAATTCGTCCCTGTAATGAAGAGATTAACCCCCAGGCAGAGGATGTCTTTTATAATATATTCTTGCCACTTCCAGACGATTTTATTCAGCTTCGGGACTCTCTCTCTCTCTCTCTCTCTCTCTCTCTCTCTCAAGGGATTAATGTAAGCTATATCTAATCCCTCCCATCGTGAAAAACTCTCCCCAGCTAAAATAATAATAATCTAAAAACAGCAAGTTCAGTATATTAAAAAAAAATAGTAACTGAACGGAAGGGCTAGGGTCCTCTCCAAAAGCTGAATAAATTGGTCTGATGTCAGCAAGAATTAGCTAATCTATCGTCTTCTATCTATCTAGGTTCAATATTTACCTTGTCTAAAACATTACAAAATATAGACAATTTTTAAGCATGCCCCTCCTCAGCTGAATAAAATCGTCTTAAGGAAGTGAAAATATAAGGAAGAAATAGACGGTAACACTGAGGGGTTTGAATACTGTGACGTCCTGTGGCTGAAAAAACATTCCATATTTTCCCTTCGCCAAATCATAATATACGAAATTGCCACTGCTTTCCTGTCCCCGGTAAAACACAGCACTTCAGGCCGGGCGCAAAAATTTAGTTCCCACTGTAAATTTGGACGCAGGAACAGTTGTCACCTCCAAATTGACTTTACGTTCAGACCAAACCTCCCTTACCCCACCCCTCCCTCCACTCCTGTCTTTGCCCCCTGCCCCCTCCTCCCTCAGCCCCCCTCTCCTAATCCCCCCTGTACCCCCTCCCTCCTTCCTTCCTTCCTTCTCTCTCCCCTTTCCATCTTTCTTTCCCTACCCCCTCTCTCTCGTCCTCCTCCCTCCCCCTTCATTCCTTCCCCCTCCCTCCCCCTACACCCCTTCCCCCTCATGCATTGTCTTCTCGACCCCTACCCCTCCTCCTCACTGCCTCCCTTCCCCTGCCTTCCCTTTCCCCTCACCTCACTTCATCTTTTATTTGACCCTTAAAAATAAATTCGTCTGGCGGAAGTATGAAGAAAATACTTAAAATGTCCCTCTAGATTAGTTATTTTCTGCCTGCAATGCCATTTACTTATTTATTTATTTATTTTTAGTTTTTCTTAAGTTTTTAACACACGATTTTATTCAGGCGATTTTGTTCACACAGGTAATTTCAATACGGAAAGAGCTGTCACCTGCAAACTGACTCAACATTCAGATCAACTTAAAACACACGATTTTGTTTCCATAGTAAATGTCAATAACTTCACCCGTCCCGTTCTGCAGGAGGTCCCATCTCAGCTGAATAAAATCGTCTGACGGGGGAAAGAAAGGAATACCAAAGACCTTATCCCATATCTACCGTTTCAAACCAATGCCGTACTTTATTCCTGCTATCACCTGACGATTTTATTCAGTTTAGAGAAGGTTTTCGTATCATAATGGGTTTCACACGGGAGGCTTTTCTTAAGGTGAGCAAAATATCTTGGGAGTAGTAAGAATAAACTAAACTGAACATCGTAGTGGGTGGGAGAACTCCTGTCTTGTTACTTAGACACTGACGCATTTCAATAAGGCTTACATCAGACAATTTTACTCCCACAACTACTATAGCTACAGAAACAAGAGTGGATAATTCTCCCTTGTGATGCAGTCGAACAATCTCTCTCTCTCTCTCTCTCTCTCTCTCTCTCTCTCTCTCTCTCTCTCTCTCTCTCTCTTCAAACGCCTTAATCTTGGAAGAGGTCGCCACAAACGAATCGCCTCCAAGTCCCCCTGTCCTCAACCATCATCAGGCTGCCCCCTCTCCAACTCAAACCTCCTTCTCTCATAAACCTTTCCACCTCCATCCCTCCGTCTCCTCCTCGACCTCCCCCTCCCTCTTCCCACAACACCTTACTCACATAAACTCTCCTGGTCAGTCTCTCATTCTCCATTCTCTCCACCGTATTAGAATTGAAGATAAGGCTTAGAATAACGCCTGTCTACTATACGAGGTCCTTCAAAGCATCCAATTAAACTTTTCTAAGCCCAAGTCTTCCCTAAGAATAAGGCAACAGTCGAATTTACATCAAGGTCCCTAAATGTACTGCTGGGTGAACAAGGGAAAAAAAAGGAAAACAAACTTTATCCATGAGTCTGATCGGCCCAAGAATCGGACTAGGGTTCTCTCACTTGCGAGCTTTACATGCTAACCAATGCACAGCGGAGGACACAAGCAGGCAGGTGGGTCACACTGCCTACACACCTTTACCTGGAATTACTGAAGGTTCGACTAAAGAGGAACGTGGTTGAGAAGATGCTACGGAGACTTCATTTATCTTATGATGTGGTTAAGATCCTTGATAATAATTGCTCTGCTTCTCATCACATTAACCTCTGCAATCCAATGATGCAGTTTAGAGTTTATTCCTACTACTATATTACGATTATATTTAGCTTAAGAAGAGGTGCCAGGCAGTGTACGGGTTAATGAAGGCTGTATCTAACCCCTCGAATGTTAACTCTCCCAAAACTGAATATAAATGTCTAAGGGTTGCTAGAATAGGACGAAATATGCGTCCTTAGAGGTAACACTATAACGAAATATGCGTCCTTCACGGTAACACTATAACGAAATATGCGTCCTTAGAGGTAACACTATAACGAAATATGCGTCCTTAGAGGTAACACTATAACGAAATATGCGTCCATCGAGGTAACACTATAACGAAATATGCGTCCTTAGAGGTAACACTATAACGAAATATGCGTCCTTTGCGGTAACACTATAACGAAATATGCGTCCTTAGAGGTAACACTATAACGAAATATGCGTCCTTAGAGGTAACACTATAACGAAATATGCGTCCTTAGAGGTAACACTATAACGAAATATGCGTCCTTAGAGGTAACACTATAACGAAATATGCGTCCTTAGAGGTAACACTATAACGAAATATGCGTCCTTAGAGGTAACACTATAACGAAATATGCGTCCTTAGAGGTAACACTATAACGAAATATGCGTCCTTAGAGGTATCAATATAACCCCATTACTAAAAGATTAATGAAACTCAGCCTGGAAATAGAGTTGACATCCGATCATCAGTTGAAATTAAAAATAATGAATAAATGTATTTAAAAAAAAATCCTCAATCTCTCTCACCCACTCTGTAAAACCCTAAAAAATGACTTATTCAGAAATTCGGCAAATTTAAGAGATTATTTCCAGTCAATTAAAAATCTTTATCTTTCTATCTGTCAATCTATCTGTCTACCTGTATATCTATCTATCTATTTATCATCCATTTATTAATTATCTGTCTATCTATCTGGCATCCTTCACTGCCCCATCAGGAGAGTAGGTGCCAGTGAGAAGGCTACTTAATTACGATCTTTAAAGGGACAGTAATTAGTCGCTCTTCCCTGAGTGGCATTATGTAACCAATAAACCTATGCTGGTTGAAAATACCCACTGAGAGATGTTAATTAATAAGCAAACCCGTCAAGGTCAGAGGTCAAGGTTAGGCCAAGGTCAGAGGTCGGTTAGGTCAAGGTAAGGTCGAGGTCAGAGGTCAAGGTCAGGGGTGAAGGTCAGAGGTCAAGATCAGGCCAAACTTTTCCAGTACACTATTAACACTGGCTTATTTCTGTAGTTGGAAGTCGTCAATATTACATAAACTCTTCACTTCCATGAGGTATCTTTTATTCTTGCTACCTCCAGACGATTTTCTTCAGCCTTTAAATAGACTTTTCGAAGTTGAGGGGTTGGACACGTCCTTCATGAACCCCCTTCACCACCAAGCGGCTCTCTCATGTTGGTAAAACTCTCTGACAACAACAAGACTAAAATATAAACAATGTACCTCACTGAAATGGAGTGTTAATGGGCATATTTAAACCCAGATATTCTTGGCTTTATATGTGACCTAAGTTATATGTTTAATTCCATCTACTCTCTCTCTCTCTTTCTCTCTCTCTCTCTCTCTCTCTCTCACACACACACACACACACACACACACACACACACACACACACACACACACACGCAATTATCCTCACGCACATATTTACCAGTGCTGTTCTGTAGCTTATTATGCACATTATGTGTTTATTACAGCATCCATTTTCCTGCCCTGTGATTATGTAATATTATGGTGTGCAAATTCTGCCATTAAAACACACACACACACACACACACACACACACACACACACACACACACACACACACACACACACACAGCCCTCTTCTCTCATCCTACAGCTCGCCACTTTTCCATTCTTTTCTTCTATTATATATATATATATATATTTTTTCATATTCCCCTTTTACTTATTTTATTTCAGACAATATTCCTGCCTATTTTCTTTGGATAAAATTCGATTATTTTTCCTAATTATCTTTTTACCAAACATCTTATTTCCTCTCGTAGGGTAATTTTCTTTCGTTATCTCTGTTCTTATTTTCTCTATCTTTCTCTTATCTAAGTATCTTTCTCCCCGCCATCTTCCTTCCAACCCTCTTTCCCTCAGTCATCTTTTTCTTCTAATCACCTCTCACGTAACCATCTTTCTCCTTACAATCTTCCTTCTCTCTTTCTTCCAACAACTTTTTCCCCAGTCATCTTTCTTCCAACCATGCTTCTTCCTGTTTCACTTTTTCCTCATTACCTTCGTCGCGATCCTCTCTCTCGCAAGCATCTTCTTCCCCAACCAAGCTTCTTTTGACCCTCTCTCTCCCCATCATCTGTCTCCCCATCGCCTCATTCCTGCTCATCTTTTTTATAACACTTCTCCTACTTACACTCTTCTCTTCACCCGCAGACGGAGGATGACGCCCCTGTCTGCTCTACGGTCGGTGCTGCTGCTGCTCCTCTCTGCTGCAGGTTAGTTATTTGAGTCCATTAGTTTAGCACCTTCAAAACGATGACTTTTTTTTTTTTTTAATTAGTGTGCCAAAAGAATTTATTCAGATTAACGTATATACATTCCTCGAATTGGCGGGGTTTGATACAGCCTTCATTAAACCGTTCAGTGTGCGAGAGACCTTTCTTAAACTGCGCAAGTTATTCTGAAGGGAGAAAAAATGAATCTCTGTCTATCGTCTTTCAGTCTATCTACTAAGTTGGCAAGCTAGCTATCTGTCTGCCTGTCTGTCGCAAGAAGGTTTAATACTGGATGGGGTGGCCTTAATCGAATCTCGTCCACGTCATCCCGTTCTTAGCCATCACACTGCCCTCTCTCCAACTCACACCACTCACTGATTAAAGACGGTAGCCTCAGTACTGCAATGATCGATATTTTTGTTCCTACTCAGGCTACCTACAGACGAATTTAAGATAGAAAGGTCCATTAAGGATGAGTTTTCAAAGTGTATGGGGGTTTTATATATAACTTTCAATTGCCGTTGCTATCTCCAGACGATTTTATGCAGTGTGGGAGGGATTATTTGAAGCGTCAGGAGTTCCATATAACAGCATTCACTAACTTGCTATCTCCAGACGAGTTTATCCGGCCTATGAGAGATTCTTCAGAGTATTAGGTATACTGTATAATATAGATGTCTTACCCTATTAGAACTCTCCCTAAGCAAGTAGTGTAGCAACAGCAAGAATAAAATACAAGGAGGCGTCATCGTATTGAAGGGTTTAGCATCACACATTCGAGGTAACAACATCATCTGGAGATTGAGAGCAGAATCTAACAAAGTACTAGACTTAATTAAAGGTTTTAACCTCTTTATATCAAGATGTTTTTAATATTCTCTTCTTACAATCTAAAAGCGATTTAATTGATGCTGCACTATGGGATGGAGGGTGAAAGACTGACGAAGAGAGTGTATATGAGTGAGGTGGAGGGGGAAAGAGGGAGGGGGAGGCCGAGGATGAGATGGAGGGATGGGGTGGAGAGGTATATGAGAGAGGGGGGTGTGAGTTGGGAGCAGGGCAGTGAAATGGCGGGGGACAGGGCGACTTGGAGGCGATTTGTTTGTGGCCACCCCAAACGGGATTGAGGCGTCTGGCAATAGATAGATAGATAGACTATGGGATTATTAAACTGACTTTATCAGCTTTTTAAAAATTATATCTTACCCCCTCACTGAATCCTCCAGTTCAAAAATGTCTCTCCTCAACTACGCCAAATCTGTGGTGGCAGCAAGATTACAATGAAGATAACGTGCTGGCATGGAAATTGTTATATATTGTCAGCCCCACTGTACGTCTTGCTTCAACCAACTGTCATTACCAAAATACTTACACTGAAACACAAGCACTGAAATTTCATCCTGGACAATTAACAAGTTTAGCAGGTGAGATTAATTCAAATATTGTGGTTATCTTGAACCATTTCAATCCAGTTACATATTTTACGATACGACAGTATCTCTTGGAACAGCCGGATAAGCCATTCACACCCTTAGGATCTTCTCACTCAAACTGTTTCACTTTTGAGAAATCCTACGCTGCTTCAGTTTGGGGGACGTTCTGCCGTTGCCGGCTGTCTATATGCGATGTAGCAGCCTGTAGTGATAGGATGTTACTTCCGGCATCCTCGGCAGGTCTTACGGTTCTATCGAAACCAACCAAATTCCGGCGGGTTCTGCCTCGACCACTGGACTTGGGTTGTTGGCCTGTGCTGTATTCTGGCCACTACTTTCAGGCAGGGAGTTGCCACTGGTTGTGGAGGACTCGCGGTCCTTCCAGGCTGTTTTTCAGATCAACAGTAGGGACAGTGCATTACTTTCAGCCCCATCAAGAGGTCTTCCAGTCTTTTTGAAACCTTCCAGCTACTGGCGGGTCCTACCTCGACGACTGTGTCAAGTCTTAGGTCTCTACTATGATTTCTGACCACGAGTTGTGGATAGTGGAAAAGCGGCCAGTTTAGGTGGAATGACGACCCTACCAGGCCATTTTTCACTTGTGCCATAACTCGCAAGGATACTGATTTACTCTCAGCCTCCTTGGGAGTTCTTATAATCCTTCAAGTCATATGTGGAATGATTTGACTAGCAACCAAGGAGACGCATCGTACTTCATAACTAAGGCTCGTCTAGTATTAAGCAACCACAAATTAGTTTTTAATAAGCGGGAGTGGCTCAGTTCCATTAGGTGAAGATAAATAGACTATTAACATACTGAAAAAGACACACTGGTTATATCCCTCTGACTATTCACAGCTCCTTTATGTTTAGTAGTAGTAGAAGTACTGTAGTAGTAGTAGTAGTAGTAGTAGTAGTAGTAGTAGTAGTAGTTGCAATCCAAGGCTCAGATGAATGGGAACCCAGTGGACTGCAGGCTAAATTTGCCCTCCTTCTGCAGTTCACCTCCTTTCGTGGGACAGGTGGGAGTCGAGGGGCATTTTTTATACACCTGGATCCGCGCGGTTTTAAAGGTGCCACTACGAGAAGGCGTCCCTCTCCAGTATTCTCTTTGTTTAGTAGTACCGTCGCGTAAATTAAAAGAAAACAGGAACAAAAAGGTTGGGGGGATATTTTCTTGTGACTCAGAGGACTTCGTAGCACCTTTTCCTCGGTGATTTATTTTGTACTGTACACCGAGGATGAGGTGGAGCGACGGGACGGAGGTATGAATATTTATGAGTTGGAGGAAGAGCAGACTAATGACAAAGGAGAAGGTGACACAGAGGCGATTTGCTTGTGGCCACCCCTTCTAGGATTAAATGTGAGTGAAGTGATGCAAATTCTGTCGCTACTAGAAATATGTGAAGATAAATCAATATAGACAGAGAGACAGATAGATAGATAGATAGATAGATAGACAGATGGCTAGATAGGCTGGTAGATACACATACACAGAATAAAGTATGTAAAGGTGTAATATGCAAAATAAATCGCCAATGAAAAGGTTTTGCGAAGTCTTATGCCACCAAGTATAGGGTCGTAAACTCAACCATCGGTGTGGAAAAGGTAAATGTGTGTGTGTGTGTGTGTGTGTGTGTGTGTGTGTGTGTGTGTGTGTGTGTGTGTGTGTGTGTGTGTGTGTGTGTGTGTGTGTGTGTGTGTGTGTGTGTGTGTGTGTGTGCGTGCGTGCGTGCGTGCGGAGGAAAAGTGCAGGAACCCCTAAAGGTCTTGCTAAAAAAATATGCACATTATCATAATCCCATTGCAAAAAATCTCCCTATCTTCTAAAAGCCAAGACTCCATCGTTCCTGGTGGCGGGTATAAAATGTTAAGCTTAATATATACGTTAAGGCTGAAGTCTGAAGAGGCGGGGACTACATATCGCCATCTTAAGGCTGAGTATTGCTGAGAGGGGAGGACGAGAGGGGAGGACGAGAGGAGAAAGGAAGGAAGGAAGGAAGGATGGAGAAGGGAAGGGAAGGAAGGAAGGAAGGATGGAGAAGGGAAGGGAAGGAAGGGAGGAAGGAAGGATGGATGGATGGATGGATGGATGGATGCTTGGATGGAAGGGAGAAGAGAAGGATATGAATAAGAGAGGGAATAAGAGCGTGAGAGAAGAAGAAAGGGTATGGAAAGAAAAAAGGGACAGAAGGAAGGAAGGAAGGAAGGAAGAAATGAATGAAGGAAGGCAGGGCGTATGGAGGGAAATGAATAAGAGAGGGAGGAAGAGGGTGAAGGAAGAAGAAAGAGGAAGAAAAGGAGGGAAGGAAGGGAATACGGAAGGAAAAGTGTAGAAGACAGGATGACGGTGAGGGAAGAAGGATGGAAATAGATGAAGACAAAGAGAGTGAAGAAGAAGGTGAGGGAGGGAGGGAGGAAAGAAGGAAGAGGGAAGGTAGGGAGTATGAAAAGAGAAAGAGAAGAAGAAAGAGGATGAGGAGGAGAGCAAGTGTGAAGAAAGCAATAAGAGAGAGAGAAGGAGAGGTGAGGAGAGGATGGAAGAATTAGAGGATGGAAGGAAGGATGAAAGGATGGAAGAACGAGAGGATGGAAGGAAAGAAGAGAGGATGGAAGAATGAGAGAATGGAAGAAAGAATGGATGGAAGGGAGGAAGGCTGGAAGAATGAAAGGATGGAAGGAAGAGAGGAAGCAAGGAAGGAAGAGAGGATGGAAGAATGAGAGGATAAAAGGAAGAGAGGATGGAAGAAAGGAAGAGATGATGGAAGGAAGGGGAGGATGAAAAGAAGGGTGGATGGAAGGAAGGAAGAAAGGATGGAGCGAAGAATTGAGATCTGAAGGAAGGTAAGATTAAAGTGAAAGAGGCTGGAAGGAAAACAGGATGGAGGGAATATGAGGCAGAGAGAGAATGTAGGAAGGGAGGAAGGAAAGGAACAATAAAGAAAGGAATGAGGAAATACAGAACGGAATATAGGAAGTAAGGAGGAGGAGGGGGCAGCCAGGCAGGAAGCATGGAGAGAGAGAGAGAGAGAGAGAGAGAGAGAGAGAGAGAGAGAGAGAGAGAGAGAAAGTAGAAATTGAAGAACCTGGAAATGCAAGAGGGGACAGAGGAAGGAAGGAAGGAAGGAGGAAAAGGAGGAAAGAAGGAAGGAAGGAAGGATGGATGGATGGATGGATGGATGGATGGATGGAAGGAAGGAAGGAAGAAAGGATGGATGGATGGATGGATGGATGGAAGGAAGAAGGAAGGAAGGAAGGAAGGAAATGTAGCAGAGAACAGAGGAAGTAAGTAGCAACACAGGAAGAAGGAACTGCAAGAAGGAGCAATGGCAAGGAATGCAGGAAGGAAGGAAAGACAATGTAGGAGGGACCAAAGGAAGAAGGAAAGGGAAGTAGGAGGGACGAAGTGAATGCAGGAAGGAAGTCGGGAGGTAAAGCAGGGAGGGAAGGAGGGTAGGAAGGGAGGGAGGAAGGGAGGAATAAAAAATGAAAGAGATAATGCAGAAAGGAAGGAAGGAAGGAAAGATGGGAGAGAAGGAATGCATTTCGGAAAGGAAGGAGGAAGAGATGAATATAGGAATGAAGGAGAGAATGGTGAAACGAAGGAAAGCAGATAAGGAAGGGAGGAAGCAAGAAGGAACTGCGGGAAGGAACAAAAGAGGTAAGGACGCAAGGAAGAAGTTTAGGAAGGAAAGAACGAAGGAGAGGACGTAGGAAGGAACAAAGGCAGGAAAAGATAAATAACAGCATGATGGAAGCAAGTAAGGCAGGAAGGAAAGGAAGAAGGAAGGATGGAAGGAGGAAATGAAAGAATAGAGATAAGGAGGAAAGGATGGAGTTTAAGTGAAGGACAGAGATGAATGAACGAAGAAATAAAGACAGGGAAGAAAGAACAATAGCATGACGGAAGGAAAGAAGAAAGGCAGAAAGGAAAGACAGGAAGAAAGGAGGTAAGGAGTGAGCGAAGGAAAGAGATGCAACAAGAAAGGAATGAAGACAAGGAAGGATTAATAACGACTTGATGAAAGGAAGGAAGTAGGGCAGAGAGGGAAGGTAGGGAGGGAGGAAGGAAAGGGTAGCTAGGGAGTAGCTAGGAGGGTAGCGAGGGAGGGAGGAAGGAAAGGGTAGCGAGGGAGGGAGGAAGGAAAGGGTAGCTAGGGAGGGAGGAAGGAAAGGGTAGCGAGGGAGGGAGGAAGGAAAGGGTAGCGAGGGAGGGAGGAAGGAAAGGGTAGCGAGGGAGGCAGGCAGCGTCAAGTGTCGCTCACAGGAACTTATGAGGCGACGGTGACGTTCATTAAGACGAGCAGCCACAGTCGGGACCTGGCGGGGGGGAAGGGGAGGGAGGGAGGCGAGGAAGGACGGAAGTGGGGGGGGGAGAGGAAGGGGACAGAAGTGGGGGGAGAGGAAAGGGACGGAAGTGGGGTCGACAGGGAAGAAAGAACAGGGACGTGAGGGGGCGGGGAAGGGGGGACACGGACGTGTGGGGGGCAAGGAATGGGAGACAGGGAGGTGTTGGGGCAAGGAAAGGGAGACAGGGACGTTTGGGGGGCAAGGAAAGGGAGACAGGGAGGTGTGGGGGGCAAGGAAGGGTAGATAGGGAAGTGTGGGGGGCTAGGATGTGGGGCAGAGAGGTGAGAGGCAAGGATGAGTTGGGAGGGGGGGAGCAGAGACGTGAGGGGGCGAGAAATGGGAACGATGACTTGGGGGGAGGGGGTGCTGGGGAGTGGTGGGAGGCTGGCAGGGTAACAGGGAAGCCAACTGGCGGGAAACAGGGTCACACGGTCTCACACCCACCACAATATATGAAAATTGAATGAGAACATTGGCTATCCCTTGCCTGCGTTAGAGAATCTCAAGCTGAAAGTATCTGTGACAATGTTGGTGAGTCTCCCCTTGAATCAGCCAATACTGCAATGCTTAGTCTCAAGGATGCTGTATTTTCCTAAGGAGGTCTGGAAACTAGTGTGTATTTTTAGAATATTTAATGACCACCTTGACTTAAATTCCGGTTAAAAAACAAACTTGATTATGAATTTCTTTTGCTTAACTCTCTTTGAGAGAGCAGAAGTTTGTAGGATTGATCCTCTGTTTTTGATTACACACACACACACACACAAAAACTATATATATATATATATATATATATATATATATATATATATATATATATATATATATATATATATATATGCACTGCGTATATTTCAATCTCTCTTACCAACAGTGGCTGTCAGAAGCGAGATGGGAGAATCTTTACCCCTGAATTAATACTTCTACTGTACTCTAAAAGGCCGGTTCACACGAGCTGAATCGCGGCCGTTTTTTTCGCCGATTTGCGGGGAAAAAATGCCGATTTTCGGCATTTTTCTCGGAAAGGTGTTGACAGGTACGGGGACTGCAGAGGCAGGAACGCGGCAACAGTGTTTACAAAGATGGACCACCGTACTCGTAGTAGGTGTGCAGCTCTTGCACTTTTCCAACTTCAAGATGAGCCCTCACGGCCGCGATTTAGCTCCTGTGAATAGGCCTTTACTGCCACTCAGCTTTCCGAGGGCTTCAGGGGCCGTATGCATAAATTTTCTTAAGCATAAAATCATGTACAAGACTCCTTTACCTTCAACTCATTACCTTTAACTCATACTTAAATAATCATACTTTTATATCAGATACACCCACACTGGAATGAACGTTAAAGTGAGATTAGTTGTGGTAGTAGTGTAAACAAGATGTCGTATTCGTCTTCGTTCCCACAGCTTTGCCTTGTTCGGTGCTTCCATTTAAATCGGCCCGGCTTCTTTCTCCCGATTCCGGCAAAAAAGACCGACATGTCGGTCTCTCCATACCGGCGAAAAAAGCGGCCGGAATTTCTACCGGGAAGCGAATTCCGGCAAAAAACGGCCGCGATTTTGCTCGTGTGAACCGGCCTAACGCCTGCTGGTCTGGTGGTAGAGGTACTGGGTGGGAAAGGGTTGTCTTATAGTTATTTCCTTGACGCTGCAGTGAGTGGCTTGGTGGGTGTTCCTACTGTCCAACACATAATTCTACTGTATCATCTGTCCCTCACCTCAGTCTTGAGGAGTAAAATTATGATGATGACGATATCTTCTTTTTCCGCAGACGTGGCAGTGAGAAGCAGTGTGGCAGTGTCGCTACCCTCGTCTCAGCTGCTGTCGGGAATAAGTAAGAGGCTGGAGTTCGTGAGTGTGTCAGAGTCCCACTACGACCACACTCACCACACCCACCACCACCACGAGGATGCACCCGACCCCCACCTGGCCCCCACCAACGCAAGCAGGGAGGTGTTTCTGGGCGCTACGGCAACACTTGACTGTACCGTGTATGACCTCACTAACCAGAGTGTAAGTGTAATCTACCCCAGTTGCTCTGCCATGACGAAGATCCCAAACCCTTTTATCTGTTCTATTTATGCCACCAGGATCCGTATTCTCGTCTGGTAAGGAAGCTCCCTAACCCCTTTTCCTAAGCGATTTATTTTCCTTTTTACACCTTACTTTCCTCTCCTGTGTTACATAAATCCTTCCAATATTACCATACTCACCATAAATAACATACAGATTAGTATTAGCTTGTCGTCTCCAAAAATAAATCGCCAAGGAAGAAGTGCTACGGAGCTTCCTGAACCGATGAGAAGACGAACCCGGGACACACCGCAGCCCCATCAGCTCAACGAGGGAGGTGTTATTCGGAGCTACCGTAAGTCCCTGACCCCTGGCAGCTCAGGTCAGGGCAGAAGCAATGCAGTGCGGGGGTAGGCTATCTCTGTTTACTACCATCCTATCTCTCTCTCTCTCTCTCTCTCTCTCTCTCTCTCTCTCTCACACACACACACACACACACACACACACACACACACACACACACACACACACACACACACAAACACACACACACACACACACACACACACACACACACACACACACACACACACACACACACACACACACACACACACACACAGTTACAAGTCGTGTCATGGGCGTTCGCAGCTGTTATCATTTTTTCCACACACACACACACACACACACACACACACACACACACACAGTTGTCTCTCTCTCTCTCTCTCTCTCTCTCTCGCCGGTGTCACGACTGATACTCACAGACGGATTAATTTTGTACCAAGGTCGTATCCCAATTTCCTGAGAGAGAGAGAGAGAGAGAGAGAGAGAGAGAGAGAGAGAGAGGCGAGGGAAGTATTCATGAAGGATCTTAACCGATATTTACCATGAGGGGATCAGCAGCAGAGGAATATTCTTGCCAGTATTTTCCTTTGTCGTATTTTAAGCGATGGTGAAGATTTGGCGCGTGTGATAGAGCCCGTTTATAAATCTTTATCTATTTTGCATCTATCTATATTTGCATCTATGTATTTTTGCAACTATTTATATTTGCATCTATCTATATTTGCATCTATTTATTTTTGCATCTATCTATATAACGGTATGATTTATATGGAGAGAGAAATAATCCCTTACTGAGAGCCGGCAGAAATTGTTAAAGAAATAAAGACAGAGAGAAAGAAAGACACAAAGACAGAAGAAAGAAAAAAAGAAAGAAAGAACTGACCAAAAGGAAGTCCAATTCTACAAAGTTAAATTCTGTCAAGTCAAATTCTATACAGCCAAAACCTACAAAGCTAAATTCTATCAAGTCAATTTATACACAGCCAAATTCTACACAGCCAAATTCTACACAGCCAAATTCTACACAGCCAAATTCTATACAGCCAAATTCTATACAGCCAAATTCTACACAGCCAAATTCTATACAGCCAAATTCTATACAGCCAAATTCTATACAGCCAAATTCTACACAGCCAAATTCTACACAGCCAAATCCATAAAAGCTAAATTCTATACAGCCAAATTCTATACAGCCAAATTCTATACAGCCAAATTCTATACAGCCAAATTCTATACAGCCAAATTCTATACAGCCAAATTCTATACAGCCAAATCCATAAAAGCTAAATTCTATACAGCCAAATTCTATACAGCCAAATTCTACACAGCCAAATTCTATACAGCCAAATTCTATACAGCCAAATTCTATACAGCCAAATCCATAACAGCTAAATTCTATACAGCCAAATTCAATAAAGCTAGCTACTATAAAGTCAAATTCAAGTCCCGATAATTCCAACATGCTGGGACACATTGCATTTACAAGAGTGGGGGAGAGAGACAGTGGTAAGAAGGGCCTGGGGTGTGAGACAGGGTAAGGTGCGTGTGTAGGCGTGTGTGTAGTGAAGAAGACGGGAGGGATGCGTGTGTAGGTGTGTGTAGGGAAGGAGAGGGGAAGCGATGTGTGTGTAGTGAAGAAGAGGGGAATGGGTGCATGTGTAGCTGTGTGTAAAGAGGGGAAGGGGTGCGAGTATGTGTGTGTAGTGAGGGGAAGGGGTGCGTGTGTAGGTGTGTGTAGTGAGGGGAAGGGGTGAGTGTGTAGGTGTGTTGTGAAGGAGAGGGGAAGGGATGTGTGTGTAGGTGTATGTAGGGAAGGAGAGGGGAAGGGGTGCGTGTGTAGGTGTATGTAGGGAAGGAGAGGGGAAGGGATGTGTGTGTAGTGAAGAAGAGGGGAAAGGGTGCGTGTGTGTGTGTGTGTGTGTGTGTGTGTGTGTGTGTGTGTGTGTGTGTGTGTGTGTGTGTGTGTGTGTGTGTGTGTGTGTGTGTGTTGTGTGGGGTTGGTGTGCGTGTGTTGGTGTGTGTGTGTAGTGAAGGAGAGGGGAAGGTGTGTGTGTGTAGTGAAGGAGAGGGGAAGGTGTGTGTAGTGAGGAGAAGGGGTGAGTGTGTAGCTGTGTGTAGAGAAGGAGAGGGGAATGGAATGCAGGAGGAGATGAGAGTTGTAATGGAAGCAGCAGAGACCAGAAGGAGGGCATATAGGAAGCGATTAGATGACAGAGAGGTGAGGTGGCGTGAATGGAGGGTGAGAGAATTACTATGTTCACTTTAATTATACTCTCTTTTAAATATAACTTGGCCTAAAATTGCCATCTCTCTATCTTTAGTGAGAAGTAATAACAATAGTCAAACAGCAGAATACTAGTCACGAAGAAGTGCTGCTAATCACAAAGAAGTGCTGTGGGGAGGATACAGAAGCGACTGTCTTCTACAACTACTTCTACAAACACAACACAGCCTAAAAAGTCATCTCCCAATCTTCACTGCCGAATTCTAGTGATGGATAAACAGTAGAATATGATGTTAGTCACGAAGAAGTGCTGTTGAGAGGTGAAAAAATACGTTAGCAGGATCTAAAGCTGTCCCAACCGTGTGAAAGTTAATGGCACTAGTTATGTATTTTCTTTTTTCTGGAATGGACAACTTTTTACGCGCTTTCAAAATTTCGTTCTTTCCATTTATTATTCTGACATTACCTTATATTTATTTATTTATGTATGTATTTATTTATTTATTGCGTATTATTAACATTCAGGGCAGTGAAATGGCGGGGGACAGGGCGACATGGAGGCGATTTGTTTGTGGCCACCCCTTACGGGATTAAGGCGCCTGGCAATAGATAGATAGATTACCATTCGGGCTCCTATGACTCACGCAGCTGACTAAAATGATTTGGCGCTGGATGAAATATAATGCTAATTTTTGAAGCAAATTTGATGGATGAAATATAATGCTAAAAAATGAGCAAGTATGAGAGACTTAATGGTAAAAGTTAACACTCTCAGGTAACTATGACTCGCTGTCAACTGAGCATTATTGTCCAGCGTTATATGGAACCAAGGGAGAAGCGACTACGATGAATTAATTACTGAGGAGGGCAGACAAGGAACGATAAAATAGCAAGGGGGAGTGAAGACGAGTTAGGAAGGAATGGCCGCCGCCGAGGGAAAACAGGAAGAGGAATGACTAAACAGCAAGGGAAGTGAGGAGAAAGGAAGAGGAATGATTAGACAGCAAGGGAGGTGAGGAGACAGGAAGAGGAATGATTAGACGGCAAGGGAGGTGAGGAGACAGGAAGAGGAATGATTAGACGGCAAGGGAGGTGAGGAGACAGGAAGAGGAATGATTAGACGGCAAGGGTAGTGAGGAGACAGGAAGAGGAATGATTAGACGGCAAGGGTAGTGAGGAGACAGGAAGAGGAATGATTAGACGGCAAGGGTAGTGAGGAGACAGGAAGAGGAATGATTAGACGGCAAGGGTAGTGAGGAGACAAGAAGGTACCGAAAGACTGAAGGGTGAGAAACGCAGCATATACAGACAGATAAATAGACAGACTGACAGACAGCTAGATAGACACATAAGGATAGATATTAACTCTCGGGCTCCTGTTACTTCCCCTCAGTTAGATACACACTCGTCACTAGGGAAGATGGGGGAATGAAAGTATTAAAACTGCGAGGAGAAAAACATATAAGTACGAGAAATATTTAGGGGACAAAGACGGACAAAATATTACTTGGTACTTAAAACACCCTCTTTAATAATGCTAAGTGGTATCTCATACTTATATAGAGCCTTCACCCGCTCACACCTCAGAAAGCCAGGCCAGACGACAAATGCTGCGGAAGTTAATGTTAAGAGTGTCAGGCAGTTCTCCATGAACCCTCTTGTGGGCGCCCGAGGGAAAGGTGGCCAGTGTTGGGAATAATTCTAATATCTTCAGTTCGGCAACGTAATTTTTCTTCCTACTTTGTTATTATTTATTTATATGAGACGCGGTGTGAATGGTGAAAGGGTTGAAGTCACAATGCCGCTTAAAAGCCCTAAGCGTTGGAGTGGATGAAAAAATTGGGATGGAAGGAGATCAGTGGGTGTGGTGGGCGTACAGGAGTGGGTGGGGTGGGCGAAGAGTGGGTCGGGAGTGTAGAGAGCAGTGGGAGGGGTGGGTGGAGTGGAGGAGGTTCGCTGGAGTTTACTGCTCACAGACTGCAACTAAGGGGCGAGTGAGGCTGGTCAACCTCGCCTTAAATGTCTAGAGTGAGCAGCCTATCCCCGGGTCCCTATGGTCTTGATGGAGACAAAAAGAAAAACAAAAATTAGAAGATGGATGGATGGATGGATGGATGGATGGATGGATGGATGGATGGATGGATGGATGGATGGATGGATGGATGGATGGATGGATGGATGAATGAATGAAGAGACATGGGCAAAGCAAGTGTGCGTGGTGAAGACATAAATCAAACCTATCTCCCCTAACAAGAGGAAAACAGCAAGAAAAGAAGAGCAAAACAGGAAGGAAGGAAGAGGAAGGAAAGCAGAGGAAAACAGCAGGGAAAGCAGAGGAAAACAGCAGGGAAAGCAGAGGAAAACAGCAGGGAAAGCAGAGGAAAACAGCAGGGAAAGCAGAGGAAAACAGCAGGGAAAGCAGAGGAAAACAGCATGTACAAAGGAGAAAAGGGTCAAGAACAACGACGAAAGACAGCCAGGAAAATGGCAAAGAAAAAACACGACAAAAATAACAATAAACTTCAGCAACAAGGGAATAAAAACTCACTACTTCCATATACCTGGCCATCAAGCGACGCAGGTAAAATGGGTCGTTGTGGCGAAGGGGTTAATTTAAAAAAGGATAATTACTGCACAGGATGATGTACAAAATTAGGCGGATATGACACCAATTAACCTGGGAAATAAGGTAACATTCTAATTAGCTATGGCTATTCCGTAACACCTGTATATTGGCGACTTATTTTGGACACTACACCTCAGTATCTTCGAGTATAAGGCGATATTCTAATTCGTTTTGGAGATTCCGTAAAACCTTTCTCATAGCGATTCATTCCGCACGTTATATCTAAGTATCTTGTATGTTACTGATATAAACATTGTCCATATTTAAACGGTGTAAATATTATACTGGAGAAAGGTAATATGTAATAAGAATAAATCGGTCAGGAAGATGCACTACGAAGTCTCCCATGTCACCTACATTACGTGCCATCAGATCATACTGAAGACTCCTGTAATGGTTTTTCTTAGTAAAATAAATCTGGGTTAACACAGAGCAATGATCAAAGGTTTGTGAATCAGGGGAATTCTAAACTCTTCTTTCTTTTATCATCATCATCATCATCATCATCATCATCATCACCATCATCATCATCATCACCATCATCATCATCACCATCATCATCATCATCGTTATCATCATCATCATCATCATCATCCGGACCTCCTTTCCCACCCTAAGGAAGGGTAATAATAATAATAATAATAATAATAATAATAATAATAATAATAAAAATACTGCTACTACTACTGCGACAAATAACAATACTTATCATCATCATCACCATCATCATCATCATCATCGTTATCATCATCATCACCATCACCATCATCATCATCACCATCATCATCATCATCACCATCATCATCATCACCATCATCATCATCATCATCATCATCCGGACCTCCTTTCCCACCCTAAGGAAGGGTAATAATAATAATAATAATAATAATAATAATAATAATAATAATAAAAATACTGCTACTACTACTGCGACAAATAACAATACTTATCATCATCATCATCATCATCATCATCATCATCACCATCATCACTTGCTTTACGACACACTTGTTGTTCAGTAACCACAGTGTCTCTGGCCTTGGCCACTGGCAAACAACCGCCCCTGCTGGCCCGTCCTGCTCTGTGAACCGATGTTCCCTTGACGGTAGACTACCCCTCACCCAGCAAGGTGCGGGGAAGAGAGTGGAGGTTTAGTTCTTGGATGGATATTGCATTTGCGTCCTTATAATAAATGGCCTCCATGTCACCCTGTCCCTCTGCCATTTCATTGCCCTGCTCCCAGATCACACAGCCTTCTGCAGTTAAACTTGCTAGTTCATAGTTACGTTCTTTGTTCTTCCAGGTTTTTGTAGCTACACTTTCATGTTCTTTATGTGCTGTGTTCTGTCGGTGTCATATTCTGTGTTTATGTGCTTGT
>NW_027643775.1:20000-50000 GCF_032717465.1 Coenobita brevimanus | reverse complement strand
ATGTCATCAAAAAAATAGCCTCAATCTTGTACAATGACCTTCTTTTAATATTAACAGGCTTAAATACTAGCCGTAAATAACAAGTATAATTAGATAAGCATCCTGTGATAATTCTCTGAGTACATAATTGGAGAACACCAGAATTTAGGACAAACCAAAGAAAAGCCAGCGAACTCAGGCATGACCAAAAGCACCCCACATGGCCTCCCTAGCACTGGAGTACTGGATATGTTGGTACTCCACTATCTGTGTTAGTCATGGAGGCTCAGTAGTACCCTTAAGACAAACTACTATATGAAAATCTGTTTGGAAAATGAGAAAGCTTTGAAAGGCATTGACACCGAGAGCTGAAATAATGCTCAAAATGTCGTCTATTGTATTAAAAGGAACCGATCAAGCCAGTCACTACTCAGATGCCGTAACTCTACCAGACAGCGATAGCCTGAAGGATCCATTGTATTCTTCAGTTAAATCTGGAATGCTGATCTCTCAAACTTCTGCTTCTACTACTGCTACTACTACTACTACTACAACTAATAGTGATGATGATGAAAATAATAATAACAGTAAATTCCCAGCCCAAAAGTAGTCAAGATACAAAGGGTTCCCAGCACCTACATCACTCCAAAATCTCCTTACCTAAAGGCTCGTGGCCAATGAAGTGCAATGTTTTGGCACAATAGGACAAAATCAGTTCACGTTTAAGAACACTGTACGTAGAATGAATAAAATGTTAGTTTATGGAATACAGGAGTCTGCCACAACTCTCCATTCGGGGAAAAAATGGTTAAAGGAAAAAACCCAGGCAGAGGCGAACAGGAGTAGGCTGTGGTATCAGACTGTTGATGTACCATCGATGTTTTCACTGCCTTTTCCTCTCATATACAGAATGAAACTAAAGCTTTAGTAATTCCCAAATACGCACATCATTGTTAACTGACGTGATCTGGTACGAGTATGGCTGAAAACAAAATGTGTAATGACAAAAGCGACCAGAAAACAGCAATCGTTTATTCTGCTACTAAGGGGTGTTATTACAGCCAACCGAGAAAGCCCGATGAAGCCACGTGTTTGGCCAGGTTTATATATCTGTCTATCAGTCTGCCTCCCTACCTGTCTACCTGCCTGCCTGCCTGTCTGCCTTGGTCTTCCTGCCTGTCTGTTAGCAAAATTATCGGAAAAAGTCAGCAGATTATCCTATTCTTTATTTAGATTTTGAATAAACCATTCCGTACAAGCCCTTTATATCTGGGGAACGTTGTCCCTGGAAGCTGAGCAGGAAGAGTCATCGGACACTGACTAATTTTTCGCAGTTACCCATCCATTTGACTGGTTTTCCCTGAACAGAAAGCCCAGCCCGACTTAGTCTGTGGTGTCACAAAAGGTGCGCGGGGAAGTCAAGCGTGCAGACCATCTCTGTCACTAGACTTTGATTTAGGTTAGGATGAAGTAATTCGATATTTACAGCATTCAGTAAAAGGTCAGGATTACAAGACAAGGATAAAGGTTCTGCCACCCATCATGTCCGAGACAGAGAGTCATCAGTTTCGAAGCATTGTGACGAAGAAGCAATAAACAGTAGGTCAGAGGTAGACTCCGTGGAGAGAGTGCGTCAGTACATCACGTCTACACAATTATTTTAATTTCTGTTACCATACTCTAAAGTCACAGGTGTTTATTGATAAAGGGGACTGGATTTTGAACCGCTTGTGAGGCACGAGTGTTGTTGGCGTCACTTCATAAGCTGGTGGTTAGATTTTGCTGGATTTTCCCGCCATTGTCCTCTTGCCTGTGATCTCGCCTTGTTCCCGCTGCACCCTCCAAAGGTATGCTGTTTGACTTTTACTACAGTCGCGGCGCACGACTCTGAGGTTGTCATTATCGTACCCGAGCAACTTACCATTCAAAAGTGCGACCGATTTCGTATCATATTATGCACGAATCAAAATATTAACCACGAATATATTATACACGAATGTTATTATTATACACGAGCATATTATACACGAATCACATGCGTCTCATATAATACACGAAATCAGACGTACTTTTGAATGGTAGTTGCCAGGCCACGAGAATATCCACCTCAGAGTCGCGCGCCACGACTATAATTCTGTACTCGTTTTACTCTAACTTGGCTCAAATTTTCCATCCCTCCAACCTGAATGCTGAGTTGTAGCAATAGATTAATGCTAGAAAACGTAAGTCACAAAAAAGTGGTATGGAAAGGGAGCCGTAGCGTTGTCCGTCTCTTCCAATGATCCATGTGAAGTAAGCTGCAAAAGGACGAAAATTTGGGCCACTTAACAATGAAAAAATAATATACTACGTGTTACAATGATAATCTAGGACGTTGTGGACAGTTGAGAAGTTTGTGGTTTGCAATAGAGGGACAGGAAGACAGAGACAGACAGATAGAAGACAGACAGACGCAGGGTAAGGAGACAGACAGAGGAGACGAAGCGTCGCGTTATTATGAGTGTAGTTGACTTCATAGAACATTGCATTATAGTTGTGCCCAAACTTTAATAGCACGTCTTCTTATGTATAACTAAAGTCGTTTGACGTGTAGTGAACTAACACACACACACACACACACACACACACACACACACACACACACACATGCAACTACATCAAACCGTTCATGCCTTACTCCACCGTGAACACAACACATCCACATACCCAACAACACCCCACCACACACACACACACACATACATAACCACACACAACCACATACTCGTATAACCACACACACACACACACACACACACACACACACACACACACACACACACACACACACACACATACATAACCACACACAACCACATACTCGTATAACCACACACACACACACACATACATAACCACACACAACGACATACTCGTATAACCACACACACACACACACACACACACACACACTGCAACCACATCAAACCGAACACCCCTTACCCCACCGAACACACAACACATCCACATACCTAACCACACACACACACACACACACACACACACACACACACACACACACACACACACATAACCACACACAACCACATATTCGTATAGCCACACACACACACACACACACACATACACAAACACAAGTATTCTATGATGGGCCTTGCTGATAGAGGTGTGTGTGTGTGTGTGTGTGTGTGTGTGTGTGTGTGTGTGTTGTGAGGTGGGCAGGTTGCCATGGTAACACAGATGCCCTGCACCAGCCAAGCTAACACCATACGTATTGCCCACTGAGTCTCGCACTTTATATAAAACATCTCTGTACTCATATCTGATCCCAATATTGCAGTTTTTTTTTTTTCATCACAATACGGTAAAACATACTCGAACTTGATTTTTGAAAATGATCCATGAATATTAAAGTTTTCTGTGGCAAGAAATGAAGAAGGTGTTTGGTGGTGGGGTGGAGTGGGTGTCTAGCGGTGCATTGTGGTGAGAGACATACACCCATAGGCACATAATTACACAAACTTACACACACACACACACACACACACACAAATTCACACACGTACAAATACACACACGTACACTGAGGAAGGGTGAGGCAGTGACTGGCAGGGAAAGGCAGAAACGGGTGGGAAAAAGCAGGGAGAGGGAGGCAGAGCCAGGGTGAGGCAGGGAAAAGCACTGTAGTGAATATAATGTGTCTGTGTTTTTGTCTTTAGCTGTAGGCAATGACGGAGAGAGAGAGAGAGAGAGAGAGAGAGAGAGAGAGAGAGAGAGGGAGAGGGGAGGGGGATCACACAGACGTTTCGATCCAGAAAAGCTGGTCAAACCTTAGCAGAAAAAATTATATCTTGGCCATAAGAAGGGATTTTTTTCATGACAGTTTTTTTTAATACACACACGATTGTGAACAGGCATAAGAGTAACTACGTACACACACACACACACACACACACACACACACACACACACACACTCTCTCTCTCTCTCTCTCTCTCTCTCTGCTGCTCCAAGGAAAGTCATCAAACGTCACTATAGCTGTGGTACCCTCCGTCTGAACCTACTTTCTACCCACTGACCTACTCTCCCCATTCCTCTCTCATTTTCCGCAGTCTCTTCCCACTCCCCTTCCACTGCCACTCTCCCCACTCCCCTCTCATTCTCCCCACTCTCCCCATTCCCCTCTCACACTCCTCACACCCTCTCTTATTTTCTGCAATCCTTTCCCACGCCCACTCTGCCTACTCCCCCCACTCCCCTCTCACTTTCCCCACTCCCTTTCCCGTCCGACTCTCCCCATTTCAATATAGTCTTGTGTGTGTGTGGGGGGGGGGGATGAAGGGTGGCATACGGATGTGGGGGGGGTGTTGTAGAAATGCGTGTTCATGGGCGCCTACGTGTGTGTGTGTGTGTGTGTGTGTGTGTGTGTGTGTGTGTGTGTGTGTGTGTGTGTGTGTGTAGAGGGTGGTTGAAGGGTGGCATACGGATGTATGGGGGGGGGGTGTTATACAAATGCGTGTGTTCATGGGCGCCAAGGGTGGCAGTACGGTACGGTACGGAAAAAATATCATAATTCCGATAGTTTAAAAATACCGCACCGTAGTTTCGTTGCATACATAAAGAACCGTACCGTACTGGTGCGATAAAATGAAATTTCGTTCCGAACTTTCGTACCTAATTTCGTACTGTACGTCTGCCATTACGTTTCTGTGAAAATTAATAGATAATATAAATTATTTTTGCAAGCAATTCCTCGTCCAGTTTCAATACTCACTTATTATATTTGTGTTTTTTGCTGTTAGTGGAAATTATATATTAAGTGTGTGTGTGTGTGTGTGTGTGTGTGTGTGTGTGTGTGTGTGTGTGAGGTAATTGACCTAACATTTGATTTACATTCATATGGCAATGGGATTAAATATAATTAAGGATTACTGATTTGGATTGTACTAGAATTTTCTTTGAAAAATTGTGTTTAAATCAGACTATGATAAAACTCAACCACTTAACGGGTCAAGTAGCAATGCTGCAGCCGGCCCTACAGTAAATACCTAATCCAAATCATTATTTATATACTATTGTATAATCCAATCTATAAATTAATCACTTAACTCTGTAGGCCTACAGTGGGCAAGGAATAGACGAGATACGCACAGCAAAACAAATGTCAAATAATAGAAATATCTATCTATCTATCTATTGCCAGACGCCATAATCCCGTAAGGGGTGGCCACTTGACTTTGGGTTACCTATTTTACAGGGAGGGGCACTAAGCCTCCACCAACCCACTTGTTGACATGTAGGGAGCACGTATGGGTTGATTATATGGTAACCACCCAGCGTTGTAAATGGTTTCTTGGCTTACAGGAAACCATTTGGCTTGTCACTCAATGTAAAGCCAACTGTGAAGGAAAGAAAAGCAATAAGAAGTGACAGGAAAGATGGGAGAAATAGGAAGAGAGGAGAACAGACAGAAAAAGAATGACAAAGGCTAAGGAAGAGGTAGGTATCACTACATCAAGTGAGTGGATGATGGTCGCCACCACCTACCAGATTATTACCCAAGTGCTAAAATATGGTGCTGATCTCAGTGACGTGCCTTGGAAATGATGCTGGTAGCGGATTCTGAGAGGTGTCTGGATTACGAGAAAATCTGCGAGAACTTTTGCGATGTGCATACGAGGTTTTGATAAGTGGTATTCTGGAGAGTGTTGTACGACAATCTTAAGACCAACACCAGGTTGCGCCAGGGCAAGTGTTGGTCAATCAAGGAGCGGAAGGTTTCTCTATTTAAACCTGAGTAACCAATCACAGTACACCGGAGTATGACGTCATAGTGGTAGCAGACGATGTTTCCACACCGCCAGTCATAATTTCCAAGACAGTATTGAAGCAGTGGAAGACCACCAAAATATTATGTACAGAAGGGCAGTGAACTTCTCAGAGGAACAAATAAGTGCGCTGATTCATAATTTTTTCGACATTGTGTCATGTAGGTTATCACCATACTTTAGATGAGTTTCTTCTTAACACTGGCTTGTTTAATCGAATTTTTGTGAACATTATATCAATAGGCTATAATCTGTTTGTAGTAAAGGCAATATTGGCCGACAGTGCTAGTTTTACCACATATGTCGAAGTAGTACTTGTTCCGTTATGGTATTCTGGCATCGTTTACGACGGTCTGTTGCCACTTGTACTTATTATTTTTTGAAAAATAGCAACAGTTGTATGCATTTAAGGATTAATTGATGCATGATTTAATTCTCAGGATTTGAGGGATGTTTGAGCTACAACATTTGTAAAAATAGGAGAGTCATAAGGCTTACGATGTACTTAGGGCTGCCCCTCACATGGCGCAACTCTACGAGGAGAATTGACAACGCCGCATAGGGTTTGCGCTCGTTTTCTAGGGCTCCAGAATATGCACTTAAGTGAAAAGTTACTGTTACGCCCAAAGATGGTGGATTTGCGAGGATTTTTGAGCTTTCAGAATCCGCCCCCAGGTCTAGATTTTCCTTGGTGAATACTGATATGAAATAATTATTTAGGATGGAGCACATTTCTTGATCTTCACTGGTAATGTCACCTGATTCTGTTCTGAGTGGTCCTATCCTATCTTTATTTTTCGTACGGTACAATTGATAAAAACCCTTGGGGAGATGAAAGGGGGAAAAGAGGTAGGATACAGGAAAGAACACAGACGACATAAGAAAGAGGAAGTGTAAGGAGATGTCGAAAAGAGAAGAAGAGGGAAAGAAATACACGGGGAAAAGGGAAAGAAGGGAGAGAAAGAGAAGTGAGAAAGAAAAGAGAAAAACGTGAAAGAAAAGATAAAGGGAAAAAAGGAGGGAAAGGACAGAGGAGAGGAAAGGAGAGAGGAGAGGAAAGAAGAGACACGAAAGTGGGAGGAGAGAAGAGAAAGAGAGAAACGAAGCAAAGAGAAGGGTGGTGAGAAAATTGATTGAGGTGTAAAGTGGGGAAGCGATTAGAGAGAGAGAAAGGAAGGGGAGAGAGGGTTGTGGGGGGGGGAAGGATTACAGGAGAGAGAGAGGGAGAGAGAGGGGGGGGGAACAAATATAGACAACGATAAACAACGGTACAGTGACGAAGGCATGAGAGGAATTGCAGAACCTAAATTTTTTGCATCATTTCGTTCTATTTTTTTAAATCTCTTTATCGTCGTTTTTTCTTGCCTCAGTCAGCTCCAACCTTCTCTTTGCTTATCTCTCTCCTCTCCTCCTCCTCCATTAACCTAGTAAGCATTCTCTATTTTCAACTCCCTCTCTTCTTTCATCGCTCCTCTACGCCCCTGTACACGTCAAGGTCAGGCGGGGTTGCCAGGCATCGCGTAATTTTTCACATTTGTTTATACTTTTCTTATTTCTGGCCTTATTTTTCGTGCTACATTATTCATTTACGTATCATATTGTTCTCAGTGTGATTTTCTATAAGGCTACATGCATTTAAGGTTGAACGGAATACAGCATTACCACTACAATAACACAATGAACAATAACATGTGAAAAACATAGGCAGCTGGTGTAAATGTGTATACTGTATTTTCGACGTTATTTTTTGTGCTATTTTATTCATTTTAGTCTCTTTTTCTTCGTAAGTGTTTGTCCTGCAATAAAATGAGTATAAAATAATGAGCAAACAGCCAACATCACGATTACTAACACCGTAAACAGCGTAAAAAGACCAGGCGCGCTCCATCAGCGCGCCTTCTCGTAAATATTGATACTCATGTTTTATTTTATTTCAGACGATATTTTGAGTGCTATTTCGTTCATTGTAGTCTTTAACTGTTCGTACGAGTTTGTTCTACAGTAACAAGGCATTCAAGAATGAACAGAACACGAACATCACTGGTACTAACACAGTACATGCAGCAAAAGGATAAATATACTGTACTGTTTAAGCATACGTTAGAAAAATAAAGAACCTCTATACAGTACGTATATCTCATGTAGAATGGGAAGACATTGGCGCGCATTTAAACCTAGTCCCATGAACAGTGAACAGCAAATGTTTTTGGCGACTCACCACCAAAAATTTAACTTTCTACCGAGTGGGTGTTAGCGCCGAAGTGGTGACATGTGGAGGTGTAGGATTACTGGGCCTTGGAATAGGTCACTGCCTCCAAGAAATAGGCCCTGAAGCCTTTGCCCAGAGTCGGACACGTAAAAAAAAAAAAAAAAAAAAAAAAACGTGAGTGGCACTTAAGTGGAACCTAATTAGCACTTAAGTGGCACTTAAGTGCATACGCCATTGAATATACTTTTGTGTGTGTGTGTGTGTGTGTGTGTCTTAACCTTGTCGTCATTATTGAAGATTTAAAGAACACTATATAATCCCTCCAGCTAGAAGAACAGGCAGTGAAACAGAAACAACAGGAAGATTTTTAGCTCAAAAACAGAGGCAGTTGGGGAAGGTGAGCCGAAGAGTGCACAAAAGGGCAGCTGAGTATGTACGGTGGGGCTTGGTGTGATAGAATGTATGTAGGGAGACAGGAGTACAGGATAAGGTAGTGCACCAGCATACGAATTATGAGAGTACGTGAGGCTAGCAGTTTGGTGGTAGACAGAAGGGTACTGCAGGGGCCAGGTAAAGGGACTACTGTTTGTCAAAGGTATTGCAGGGGCCAGGTAAAGGGACTACTGTTTGTCAAAGGTATTGCAGGGGCCAGGTAAAGGGACTACTGTTTGTCAAAGGTACTGCAGGGGCCAGGTAAAGGGACTACTGTTTGTCAAAGGTATTGCAGGGGCCAGGTAAAGGGACTACTGTTTGTCAAAGGTACTGCAGGGGCCAGGTAAAGGGACTACTGTTTGTCAAAGGTATTGCAGGGGCCAGGTAAAGGGAGTACTGTTTGTCAAAGGTACTGCAGGGGCCAGGTAAAGGGACTACTGTTTGTCAAAGGTACTGCAGGGACCAGGTAAAGGGACTGCTGTTTGTCAAAGGTACTGCAGGGACCAGGTAAAGGGACTACTGTTTGTCAAAGGTACTGCAGGGACCAGGTAAAGGGACTGCTGTGAAAGGTACTGTGGGGACCAGGTAAATAAAGTACTGTAAGGGCCAGGTAAAGGGAGTACTGTTTGTCAAAGGTACTGCAGGGGCCAGGTATAAGGAATGTTGTAACAGGATGAACCATTGATCTCGATGTTTCTCACAGTAGCATCCTAGACATCTGCCGACGACCTGGTGGAACACTATGAAGATACAAACGAGGCAGCACCTACACCTCTTTTCAATGGCACTTCATATGTACTTATCTTAAAGGCTGCAGGAACCAGCTTTATCGCACCAGGCATACACTGGAGTAGAGAAGGATTCCAATGGCCAGGGGTCTTGTATAACAGAAGCACTTACTGTTCTAGCCCACCAGAGCTACACATATACCTGAGTGTGCTGTGAGGGTGGGTCTGCTGTGGGGAGTAGGTCTGCTGTGGGGAGTAGGTTTGCTGTGGCGAGTAGGTCTGCTGTGTGGAGTAGGTCTGCTGTGGGGAGTAGGTCTGCTGTGGGGAGTAGGTCTGCTGTGGCCAGGGATCTCCTATAACGGTATCACTTACGTCTGCTGGCGAAGGCGTAGCCTATGAATCACGTGGAGGAGCCCCAATGGTGTACATGAAAATTCTTTATGGCCACTCCTGCCTTTTGGTTCACACCGACAGTTGGGTTTTTCTATCTCTCGCACACACGCAACGCCACACACACACACACACACACACACACACACACACACTTTCTCTCTCTCTCTCTCTCTCTCTCTCTCTCTCATACTAGTACACAGAACGGGCGAAACTTGGAATGTGACATCCGTAGACTTTCAGGGAGGAGCAAAATTTATTAGCGAATATATAGCCGATCGAATGTTAGGTTAGGTCACTTTGGGCAGGGTTTGGTCTGATTAGGTAATTTTTGGTTGGGTTGGGTTCAGTTCGACTAGATATAGACGGATTAGGTTAGATTGCTTTAGAATACGTCGGTTTTGATAGGTTTTGGGTTGGGTTTTATTTGGTTGGGTTAGGCTGGGTTAGGTTCGGTTGGATTAGGTCATTTTAGGCTTGGCTGGTTTGGGTTAGGTCAGGTATTGTGAGATTAGGTCGCTTTAGATAGGGTTAGGCAGCGTCAGAATAGGTTAGGTTAGGTATGGCAAGGTTAGGTGAGATTGTGAGGTTATATATAATTAGACTGGGTTAGATGAGGTTAAGCTAGATTAGGCTGGGTTGATTTAGGTTGGATTAGGTCATTCGAGGTTGGGCAGGGTTCAATTCGAGCAAATATTGATAGGTTAGGTGGGACTGGGCTAAATTAAATCGGTTATGACACTCTCCCCACACAGATCCATATGCCACCCATCACCCACCCTCCACACACACACACACACACACACACACACACACACACACGTAATCGCCCATGAACACAAGCATTTGCATAACACTCCCGCCACACATATCCGTATGCCAGCCATCACCCACCCTCCATACACACACACACACACACACACACACACACACACACACACACGCACACAGAGCAGATTTGGCTTTTTCAAGAAATGAAAACCCCAAAGAGTGAAAGTGGCGACAGCGAGAGGTGGCGGAGAAGCTCATGCCACTCTCTTCCCACTGGAATGTCTGTGATTGGTGGATGGTAGGGTGGGAGGTGCGTGAGTGAGGTTAGGAGTCCATTTGATGACCAGTACAGGAGTATCATCTAATCTGGAAAGATATCTTCACCTGCCTGGTGCTACTCTCTCTCTCTCTCTCTCTCTCTCTCTATGTATGTATGTATGTACGTTTTTTGTAACATTTTGTTGTGATGTGTTTTCATTATATTTTATAATCTCTTTTTTCATGGTCTTGAAATACAAAGGAAAATACTGTATTTATCATGCAGTACTTATGCAGTCAGTATCCCATTATAAGGCTCATCAAGTCATCCGTAATTCATCGCCGTATTTAATAACCTTAAATGTACTGCACCAGCCTCTCCCCTTCAGCTCATCTCTGTCTGTCTCTGTCTCTGTCTGTCTGTCTGTCTGTCTGTCTCTCTCTCTCTCTCTCTCTCTCTCTCTCTCTCTCTCTCTCTCTCTCTCTCGAGCGAAAAAAGGAAACATAAGAGGGGTATTGATAAAGGATTTGATGTAGAGATAAGTTTCATAATACATAAGGAAGAAGGAAGTTAAAATGAAAGGCAGCCAAGAGTGTGTGTGACCTGAGGAGGGAGGCTAATTCTCAAGGGACAATATATTCTGGTGTGTGTGTGTGTGTGTGTGTGTGTGTGTGCGCGCGCGCCCCTCTCTCACTATCATAGTCCAGGACCTGTACACTTTGTTCCACGTCAATAAACTCATTACCGGTATATGCAATCCCTCCACGTATATATATATATATATATATATATATATATATATATATATATATATATATAAGTTTTAGATAACATTTTGTTGTGGTGTTTCGAGAGAGAGAGAGAGAGAGAGAGAGAGAGAGAGAGAGAGAGAGAGAGAGCAACATAGGGAAGAAAGGGTTAAGGAGTGGCAAGTATGGACAGGTGGATCTTGTGACCTGTGATTCCCTTCAGCCCTCCATGACAATCCCCAGGGACGTGAGCGCAGTGTGAGCCTCAGAGAATGTTTGCCTTTGTTTCCTCTGTATTTTGCATCTTGACTCTTCACCTCACCTTCCAGCTGCTTTGTCTGCTGGTCCGACGGAATGCATTGCTTTTGGCTTGAGATGTATATTGTATGGCCATTCTAATGCTTTATTCTAAAATATAAACTTAGCAGACCTGCCTTCAATCGATCAAAAAAAAAAAAAATCTTGACACAGGTGAACAATGTTTTCACAATGAGCGATGCTCCTGTTGGTGTTGGTTTAAGCCAGTTTATTCTTTCTCTCTCTCTCTCTCTCTCTCTCTCTCTCTCTCTCTCTCTCTCTATATATATATATATATATATGATGCATGTATATACTGTATGTATAAATATGTCTGAATGCATGTATGTACGCCCTCCGGAGCGGCGGGGTAGGGGTTGTGTGTGTGTGTGTGTGTGTGTGTGTGTGTGTGTGTGTGTGTGACCCTATAGAAACCGTACTCTCCCTACATACCAGTCTCCTCCCAACAGTGTTTTTCCCTCCTCCTTACCGATTTATTCTCCAAACGACTCATTACTATCCCCTGGTTGGCTCCCTATGTCTTCATATCGTCATCGATTGCATGAGTAGAATATAGTAACGGAGCAGAAGCAGAAATAAATCGGTCAGGAAGAGGTGTTAGGAAGCTTCCTAACAGTAAAATACCCCCGTTAATACCAATACACCGGTCCTGTATGAGACAGCCCTAGCGTGGTACCTTATAGATGAAATTGATACAGTATTATAGATGTAACTTTTCCTTTTCAGTCTTTCCTATGAAATTTCCATATCAGTTATTCCATGCTACTTGGTGGTTTTTCTCACTTTTTCCTGCCAGTTTTAACTGGAGGGTTTGGAGGCGGGGTGAACCTTCTTGCTTTACTATCTTTACCCTTCAGCATGTAGAGTTAGATCTCGTAGTCATAGTCTATTCTGTAACAAACAGCCTCGAAAGGACGATAAGGTCTGTTGCTGTTTGCTTTCCTTTGTACTCCTTTGTGTATTCAGTATGGACGGTGGGTCTTAGTGCCAAAGTGGAGACATGTGGAGATGTATGATATGAAGGAGAGAGAGAGAGAGAGAGAGAGGAGGGGGGGAGGCAAACACAATGCTAAAAGATAGAATGACAAGACAGAAATAATGAGAGAGAGAGAGAGAGAGAGAGAGAGAGAGAGAGAGAGAGAGAGAGAGATGCAATTTGGATTTTTTGGTATAAGATGGATTGTTCTTTCGTCTCTCTCTCTCTCTCTCTCTCTCTCTCTCTCAGTCAGTCCATATATCTATCTATCTATCTATCTGTGTATAACTATTTGTCTATTAATCTACCTTTCTTCATTGTTTCTCACTTCTTCCTTCTTCGTTTATACTCTGGCTATTTCTTAATTTTTTTTCCCTCCTCTCTTCCCTCCCCCTCTCCCTCCTCCATACCTCCCTCTCCCTCCCTTAATCCCTCTTGTTGTCTTAATCTCTCTCCTCCTCCTCCTTGGCCTCTCTCTCTCCTTCACTTTCTCCTTCCTTCCTTTCTCTTCATTCTTTTCTTTTCTTTTCGTCTCCCTCTTTCATCCATCCTTTCTTCCTTCGGTAATTTGGTTTGCTGTTCTCATTCGTCTCCATAATCTCTCTCTCTCTCTCTCTCTCTCTCTCTCTCTCTCTCTCTCTCTCATTATTCCATTCTCCATTTCTTTCTTTTTCCTCCTTTAACCTCCTCCCAAACCTCCCATTCTCACCTACCCTTCTCTCTCACACCCTTCCATTTCACCATCCCTCCATTTTGCATCCTTCCCTCCACTACCCCTCCTTCCCTCCACTTCCTCCTCCTCTCCTTTCGTCCCCCCACCCTCCTTATCCCTCCCCCACCTCCCTAATCCCTCCCCCACCCGGTCAGTACCCAGAAATAAAAGGAATGTTACACAGACTCTATTATCCTTTTGTGTACCTGAGATGTAAAGAATAATGGGTGACAGGCCTAAACCATCAGAGAGAGAGAGAGAGAGAGAGAGAGAGAGAGAGAGAGAGAAGTACCGTGAACCATTTAGCATTCACATAAGAACATAAGAAGAGAGGATAACTGCAGTAGGCCGGTTGGCCCATGCTAGGCAGCTCCTAGAAGAGTAACTGAACTACTAGAATGAGATAAGGATAGCAAAGAAGAAGGCTCTCCCCCGCCCTCCAAACCCTCCAGCCGAAGCCGGCAGGAAAAAGTCAGAAAGAACACCACGCCGTATAGAAAAACTGGCGTGGACATTTTACAGGAAAGTGTGAAAGGAGAATAGAGACTATCATAGTGTAACCTGAAAAGGAAAAATTATGAATTAGTATTGGTTATAAGATTTTCTTTTTTCTATATCCACCCCTTATTTGTCATATGCTTATCTAGCCTATGCTTGAAACTCTCAATGGAAGAGGCAGCAATTACTTTACTAGGTAGCTTATTCCATTCGTCTACTACTCTATTACCAAACCAATTTCTACCTATTTCCTTACTGAAACGGAATTTTTCTAGTTTGAAACCATTATTTCTAGTTCTATCCTGTATGCTCACTTTAAATACCTTTGCTAATATCTCCCTTATTTATACCATTCATCCACTTAAACACCTCAATTAAGTCTTCCCTTACTCTACGCCTCTCTAGCGAATAAGAACATAAGAACATAAGAAGAGAGGATAACTGCAGTAGGCCGGTTGGAATGCAGACTTAGTCTTTTCAGTCTGTCTTCATATGACAGGTTCCGGACGTCATGTATCATTTTTGTCATTCTTCTCTGTACATTTTCTAACGAATTAATATCCATTCTATAGTAAGGACACCAAAATTGTACTGCGTAGTCTAAATGTGGCCTTACTAATGCTAGATAAAGTTTCAGTATTACTTTAGATGATCTATGTGGCCTTACTAATGCTAGATAAAGTTTCATTATTACTTTAGATGATCTATTTCATTATTACTTTAGACCCGGCCACCACCACCCCCACTGTCCTAATCCCGGAGTTTAAACGTAGATAAGACCTCATTTGACCTTTGTTACGCCTCCCCTGACCTTTGTTCCGCCTGAGACGCTGAAGGGGACGCTGTAGGAGGGCAAGATTTATAGGGGGGGTGAAGCGAAAATGACCCTAGGGAAGACAAATTACTTGGAGGTGAAAAGACTGAAGGTGTTGAGATTGTAAAGTTTTGAGAGAGAGAGAGAGAGAGAGAGAGAGAGAGAGAACATGACCAATTCAGAGAAACAGATAAAAGAAATACTGAGTTAACAGAGAGAGAGAGAGAGAGAGAGAGAGAGAGAGAAGGTCATTGGTGTGGACGTGAAAACAAACAATGAGTGTGAAGTGGTGGACCTTATCTGGGGCCTCATCTGTGTGTGTGTGTGTGTGTGTGTGTAATTCACCGGGTCGGTCAGGATCACTTGATGGTCGTGATGGTCAGCTTTTACCCTCCCGGAAGGGAGCTGAGAGCTCATATAGTCCGATCTAAGGGCAAGGCTGTGACCTTCACACACGCACACACCCGTCCCCTTGCTCAAGGAGGACAGTAACCACCCACTTCGTCAGTGAAACTTTTCGCAACCTGAGCGAGGCGCGAACTCCCGTCCACCAGTTGGCAAGCAAGAACGTTACCACCGCACCAGCGAGCGGTGTATGTGAGAGAGAGAGAGAGAGAGAGAGAGAGAGAGAGAGAGAGAGAGAGAGAGAGAGAGAGAGGAAGCAAAAGACTTTAACCTGCTGACGAAGCCACAGGTGAACGTGGGTTATCAGGAAGTGAGAGAGAGAGAGAGAGACAGAGAGACAGACAGACAGAGAGACAGAGAATTAAGCAGTAAAATCTAAACAAATACTTTAATAATAATAATAATAATAATAATAATAATGCGTTTAAGTCTTTCAGCTAGATTTGTAAATGTATGTAGCACTTTATGTATTTATGTAGCGGGTTTGTTTCTCCATAAATCCCATTACTGTAAATTAACGTTGATATTGTTGCAGTAATATTATTTTGGCAACTCACAAGGGAATATTATTATTGCTTAGGATATTCGCACATATTTGTAGACGCACACGTATACACACAAAGGCGTACACACAGGCATATTGTAATAGTGTACATATGATGAATTACACATACATTTCCTTCACACACACACACACACACACACACACACACACACACACACACACACACAGGTAAAACAGGTGAGGTAGGCAAGGTACACGTGGGTTATCAGGTAAATCTCAGGGGCGGTCTTCCTCCCCTGGGGTGTTGGGTGGGGGTTGGCCCTGGGGGTTTTTGGATGGGGTTAGTTGAGGAGGAAGGTGGGTTAGAGAGGGAGGGGGGGGGAGAGAGGTGAAGTGGAGGGAATGGAAGACAAAATGGGAGGTAGAGGTGGGGAGGAAGCTAGGGAAGGGAAGTGGGGAGAGATTGTGGGGGAGAGAGAGAAGGAGAAAATGTTATAGAACTACAGATAGATATATAGACAGATAGGTAGACATGGATAGGTAGATGGATAGATAGATAGGTTTAAAAATAGCTAGATAGATAAATAAATATAGATATTAATAGACAGCCTGGAGCACTATAATCACATGGGGTTCAGCCTCACACCTTACCTCACACCTGCCTCCACCCCCCCCCCCCCCCCCCCCACCCCCGGGAATACCTCTCATTAACACCTCGCCTCACCTCTTGTGGGACTACCTTTCTGACTGACACCTTTTGTTTTGAGAAAGCAGTAGTTTAGCTGATCCGCAATGATTTTCAGTCTTAAGTATTGTTATAAGGGGTGACAGGCATATATATATATATTTTTTTTATAGCATTGCAGCCCAGCTTTGCCACCAAAACACAGTACTTGAAATCAGCTGGATGTCCATAAGATACATCGCATACAGTATATTTATTCCCTGCCACAGTGGGGTTAGGGGAAGGCTGGCCAGCATCCTGAATGGCAATGTAATCAGCAAACCTCAACTGTGCCTCAGATCTAAGCCCTGACTGGCCCCATCCTGCCGCAGTGCCTTCACCCACTACATCACTAGGCGTCAGCTATACTCAGGTCATTTTATCTAGGCGTAGACTTGCCATCTTGAATGTTGAGCTGTAACAGATCATCATCATGGCGCTAATAATGAAGTTCTGTGGAAGGGATGTTGAACCCTAGTACAGTCGTCCTCTGCCACTGAGCTATGACAATTACTGTATGCTGAGAATGAACAAAAATCTTTATGGATTTAAAGTGTGAACTACACACTATACTTTTGTTGCCTTAACTTGGCCCAGGTTTTTGTCTTTTTGCAGCTTATATCACACAGTTCATTGGCAGAAAAATACAGTGCAGTGGCTTTGCATCCTTTTCATAGCACTTCATATCTTCTTTGCTATCCTTATATCATTCTAGTAGTTCAGTTACTCTTCTAGGAGCTGCCTAGCATGGGCCAACCGGCCTAATGCAGTTATCTTCTCTTCTTATGTTCTTATAACGGAATTTTTCCAGTTTGAAACCATTACTTCTAGTTCTATCCTGTATGCCCACTTTAAGTTCTGTACCTTGCTAATATCTCCTTTACTTATTCCCTTCCTTCACTTAAACACCTCAATTAAGTCTCCCATTACATTGTAGGTGCAGATTTAGTCTTTTTTAGTCTGTCTTCATGTGGCAGGTTCCGAACATCATGTATCATTTTTGTCATTATTCTCTGTACGTTTTCAAGCGACTTTATATCCATTCAATAGTACGGACACCAAAATTGCACGGCGTAGTCTAAATGTGGCCTTATTAATGCTAGATAAAGTTGCAAAATTGCTCCTCGATATAAATCGTAGGAGCCTATTTGCTTTATTTCTAGCATTAATACACTTCTGCCTAGGTTGAGGTCTTACTAACCATAACTCCTAGATCTCTCTCGCATTCCGATTCACTAATTACTTTGTTATCTAAGTTGTATGTAGTATCTCCCATGGTCTTGCCTACGTTCAGTACTGTACAGTTTTCAAAATCTGAGTCTGAAATTACCCACAAAATTTGTACAAGTGGCACTGTAGTGCCACACATTTAATATTCATGTATGTGTGTAGTAGTACTGTAATTTTAAGTTAGATAGGGTGTAACCTGAATATTAGTTTATAAATTCCTACCCTAAGTAGTAATTCATATATTAATAATTACTGTAGGGCTAACTATTTTTTATATGTATGTACCTCTGTATCTATGCAGTGGGTGATGTAATTGTAGATGTTGAGCTATGGGAATTCCCCGTCTCGTAGAGTAACGAATAACAGACAGATGCGCCAACTTTTCTTATCGTTGTTGGGCGCCGAGTTTAAACCTTAAACAGAGTAATGATGAATATACAATTCTTTGCGTAACCTAGTTGTGAAATGTTTGCTAATGAAGCTGCTAGAACACAAGTATGTAAGATTAACAGTCCAAAAGGCCTAAATAATGTCATTTGTGAGGATTTAAAGTCCCGTTTATCTTGGCCGTCACTAGATGGCATGAGCTGCTTTCAGATTCAAATTGAAATAGTGATAGAATCAGTATCTAAATTAAGTAAGGAATAAATCCCAAATTTTCCCCAATTCAATTAAAAGTCTTGTCGTCGTGGGTACACTGCTAAATAAATTGTAAAGAGAATTGAAACCCCCTATATTTCAAAAACACCACCTCATTTGACTTGAGCAGTGGCGTCCTTAGTGCCCGACATACCCCACTTGCTGCCCAGACATCGTGTGTAACAGATGTTCGTTTAGGTGAGTCGTCCACATTTCTTCTTCCTCCCCCTCTTTTTGTTTGTTTAATCCATACTTATTGTGAACTATGAGAAGTAATATTGTTGAGAATTTAACGTAGAGTGACTTGCTGCCCAGACATCGTGTGTAACAGACGTTCGTTTAGTCCCCAGACACCGGCGGCGACGTCCGTGGGAGCACGCCATTATTCCCAAGTATTGCCCATAGACTTTTACACTTACACCACTCTCGAGTTATTTTTACAAACCGAAGTTAGTTGATGTGTTAATGATTCTATCAAGTGAACTTTTTTTTTGTAGATAAGGAATAGAAGTATAAAAGTGATATGTTCTGTAACGGAAAGGAGAATTCAAATTCATCAACTGTTCTCTTTCTTTAAAATTAGTTTATTAGAAAAAATTATAATCAGGAGCGTGGAAGGGAACTTACTGATTGTGAACAATAATGTGATATTTAAGTTGTACCTCGAGGCTAAATAAGCCCGAGTGATTGAGGTGTTCCCAGTGATTGTATTTCTTTTTTTTTAAATTATTCCTCGAGGCTAGACAGGCCCGAGAGATTATGTATTTCTAGTGATTATATAACACTGTCGATGGTGAAACGTGAAAAACAATACTGATTTGATGTGAGAACCGAGAAAATTATATGAGGAGAATACCTTATATGGATGAAAGATGAATATAAATAATCATTCTTATTGATACGAGGCTATGCCAGCCCGAACAGACAAATCATATCCGTAAAAGTGTCCCTGTCTTGAGGCCAATGTTGAGCCCAAGAGTAACGGCCAAAAAAGAAAGTAAAGTACAACGACTCCATATCTCGAGTGTATCAAATTTGTTTTCGTCTGGTAATAATGTTAAAGGAATGATCACCCAAAAGCCTTAGTAACCTTTACAATTTTCTCTCATACTAAAAAGGGTCATGTAATAAAGAAATGTTGTTGTGGAAATTAACAGAATTATTAAAGTAAAGTATATAGCATTTTCTTTTCTTTATTAGTATACCTAGTCAAGGAAATTATGTCCTCAAGCCAAATTCACTCCCCTTCCAATTCAAGATTCCTTCGCTGAGGGAACGACAACCACCTGAGGTACCGACTAAATCTAAACTCGGCCAAAAACTACAAACGCTACCACAATTCATTCTCTTCATAAACATTTACCATCCACTATACTAAGTCGAGTACCACTTGTATATCCATGGGTGAGTTGATCAATACCCACAACAGGTAAGAAAATACATACCACTAGCATCACACTGGTGAATACTGGTGGGATAAAGTTTCAGGTATTACACTGGTGTCAACCGGTGGGATAAAATTCATAGCATTACACTGGTGTCAGTCAGTGGGTTAACAGGTCTTTACCATTACAGCACCATTGGATTGTCAAGGCTAACGTGAGTCGTCATCGTCGCGCGAGGGCAGCACATACAAGGATGACTCCACGCTGCTTGCCTGTCACCATCATGCGAGGCTGATGCAGTGACATGGTGATTTTCAACACGTTGCGCAACTTGATGCCCAGTGTGTACGTGGCTTAACATGGAGGCAACGCAAGAACAAGACAGAGAGAGAGAAAAAAACGAAAAGACAATGATCAGTAGAAAGATTAAGAGTGGGTATCTTTATCAGTGTGAAAACGATAACATATGATAAGATGACAGTTCAGAGTTGCCAATTTGTTCAATACGAAACGTGTTTATCGTGACACATAATACGTAAATATCGGTTATAACAGTTAGTATTATACACTCTAGGTTAGATGTTAAAGTTGCATCATACTCATACTGCCTTTCATAGCGTTTTTGGACACAGCAGTTGTTGATAATGGCTTTTATTAAATATAAAAATGATCGTTTTCACCTTGTTACCAGATGACCAGGGAGAGGTGAACTCCCTCAAGCTACGATCAAATGGTGTTCATACAATTCTTTAAAGTAACTTGTGTTGCAGAGCGATTAGGGGTATGGATTAATTGCTCGATTATACTTGATTTATTGATGTTATAGTATAAACAACTTTGAGATTTATATATTGCCTGAGCCATGCTGGCAAACGGTGAACGAGACCCGCCATCCCATTTCACTCGTCACCTCCATAGCTAACATTAAAGTTATTATTCTGGCCACCTTAACCAGGTAGTAAAAATTTCATGCAATCATGGGACAGAGGAAAAGAACAGAATGTTATGTGCGTCTGTTACCATAAATTTTGGTTTTATTACGGACAAACATTTGTAGCAATGTTAAGAAAGCTTTGTAGAGTAAATGTTCTTTCAGAAACATTTCTTGTTTATCACTATTATTACGTCTGTTACAGGGATTTTTACAAAAAATTGGTTAATTTGAATGTTATGTAATATTTCATTGTCACTAATTACGTTAATTGCACTTCATACCTTATATATAAAAGCTATATCTTACATTGGTTCACTGTATGCTATTTTACCCTCTACTGTTTCTGTCCCCCCTCTCCTCCCCCCTTACCTCTCTCTCCCTTCCTTCCCCTACACCGTCTCACTTTCTCACGACTGAGACGCTTCGAGGCCATAATTCGAAAAACCAGGTTCGAGAATATCAGAGAATTGGAGTTTGTAACGCTGAGTGTAACAGCCAGCACTGTGGCCGACTGTACCTTGCTAATATCTCCCTTATTTATACCATTCATCCACTTAAACACCTCAATTAAGTCTCCCCTTACTCTACGCCATGCAGACTTAGTCTTTTCAGTCTGTCTTCATATGACAGGTTCCGGACGTCATGTATCATTTTAGTCATTCTTCTCTCTACATTTTCTAACGAATTAATATCCATTCTATAGTAAGGACACCAAAATTGTACTGCGTAGTCTAAATGTGGCCTAACTAATGCTAGATAAAGTTTCAGTATTACTTAAATATTTATCCACTATCAGTTGTGCCGAATGCGAATCTTTACGAAAAATAAAACAGCAGGTGAAAGATACCCAGTCTTCATGGTGATCATCGTTCACAAATGGGTACTGATCGTTCGTGTCTTCGGCAGGTAGTCCTTTGTCCTCAGTCTTCCACCAAATTTGCCCTAAGGCTGCTTTATCGTTCACGCCTCACACCAGCAAGCGCGTGCCTTTGTCACTATGAGTAATGAAACAAAACGTAACAGATGCAGTTGGATCTCACCCCCCCCACCCCACCCATCTTCCTCCCCCTCCCCCCTATTCTTCGGTGAGTTGAGAGTGTGGACAGGCGTGGTTGCTTAATATGATTAAATATACGTATTATACCAATACCCATTATATATTTTAACAATCTCTTCGTGTTATAATTATATATTTGTAAAATCTGTACGTATATTGCAGGTGGGAAATGGCTTATATGGTCTAGTTAGCTGTGGTTTTAGATTGGATCGGTAGCATCTTGAAACCCGCTGCTGCACCGCGCATGTCCAAAGCATCAGGTGTACCAATATTTCAGATGGACGCGGAAGTTTTGTTGTCCATAAAATTCGTAGATAAATATGTTCTTTATGCCCCATACTCGTATGCTTAGAAATTAATTAGTAGCATGTGTGATTGCGTGTGATATGCGTAGGAAGTGGTGAGGTCTGGTGGGATGTTGACACTTTGACCCGGAAAGGTCATCAGCCCTGACACCTGCTCAACACGTGCCACCTGCCCTGCTCCCACACACCATCCTCTCTTACCCCGGGCACCACTGCAGACGAAGTATTTTATTTGTTGAGTGATTAGCGTCCTTCCGAGCGTGTTGGCGTCATCTTCAAGAACACGAGTGGCTGGCCGTCGTTGGCCGGGTGGTGGCGTGGGTCTCAAGGTGTGGAGGAGAGATGGTGCCAGCCTGAGGTCGTTGAGGACGCGAGGTGGACTGGCCGGCCACCCCGACGCCATCGACAAGGTCAGTCATCTTGATCTTGGTCCAGTTAGTGAGCGCACGGTGTTTGATGATTACCACTTACTGTAACTTCCTTCCTATGTCAAACTTGTTCATTTCTTAACGTGGTACTTAGTTCGATGTTAGAAGTAAGGCAGTTATTATCGGTGTTCAGTTAGTGAATGGTTCAGTTGTGATAGCGCTTACCTACCTACCTGCCGGTGTCGTACATGTAATTTTCTAAGCGTGATGATGATTTAGTCTGGGAGTTTTAGCTGGATGTTACGGGATATTTAGCTGGATATTTTGGGATTTTTAACTGGATATTTGTGGATGCGAATAGTTAATGTGTGGTTGGGTCAGGGATGCTTATACACATCATTATGCCACGTGTATACATGTCAGCTTTACTTATACACTTCATTATGCCACGTGTATACATGTCAGCTTTGCTTATACACTTCATTAGGCCACGTGTATACATGTCAGCTTTGCTTATACACATCATTATGCCACGTGTATACATGTAGCTTTGCTTATACACTTCATTATGCCACGTGTATACATGTCAGCTTTGCTTATACACATCATTATGCCACGTGTATACATGTAGCTTTGCTTATACACTTCATTAGGCCACGTGTATACATGTAGCTTTGCTTATACACATCATTATGCCACGTGTATACATGTCAGCTTTAACAGTATGTATATTTCTAGCATAGTTATCAGCAAAACACGTTTCATTGGTATTTAATAATTACGCCAGAAATTGCATTAGCATTCCTTTACTTTAACTTGGCCTAGATTTTCGTCCTTTTGCAGCTTATTTCACGTAGCTCAGTGATAGGAAAAGACAATGCTACGGCTCAGTATCCATTCCATAGCACTTCTTCATGACAAGCATCATATTGCAATGTTAATCTACTGTTACAAATCAGCAACCAAGATGGGGATGTGATAATTTTAGGCCAGGTTAGAGTAAAAAGAGTATAGTATTAATTGTTAATGAGTACGATAAAGATGATGTATTAACTTGCGGGTACTCTGACCGACCAGGTGCTGAACTGGTCCTTTAAACCTACACAGTTACTGCCCCTCCCACACAGTTACTGCCCCTCCCACACAGTTACTGCCCCTCCCACACAGTTACTGCCCCTCCCACACAGTTACTCCCCCTCCCACACAGTTACTCCCCTTCCCACACAGTTACTACCCCTCCCACACAGTTACTCCCCTTCCCACACAGTTACTGCCCCTTCCACACAGTTACTGCCCCTCCCACACAGTTACTGCCCTTCCCACACAGTTACTTCCCCTCCCACACAGTTACTGCCCTTCCCACACAGTTACTGCCCCTCCCACACAGTTACTGCCCCTCCCACACAGTTACTCCCCATCCCACACAGTTACTCCCCCTCCCACACAGTTACTCCCCCTCCCACACAGTTACTGCCCCTCCCACACAGTTACTGCCCCTCCCACACAGTTACTGCCCCTTCCCACACAGTTACTCCCCCTCCCACACAGTTACTCCCCCTCCCACACAGTTACTGCCCCTCCCACACAGTTACTGCCCCTCCCACACAGTTACTCCCCTTCCCACACAGTTACTCCCCCTCCCACACAGTTACTCCCCTTCCCACACAGTTACTGCCCCTCCCACACAGTTACTGCCCTTCCCACACAGTTACTGCCCCTCCCACACAGTTACTGCCCCTCCCACACAGTTACTCCCCCTCCCACACAGTTACTGCCCCTCCCACACAGTTACTGCCCCTCCCACACAGTTACTGCCCCTCCCACACAGTTACTGCCCCTCCCACACAGTTACTCCCCCTCCCACACAGTTACTCCCCCTCCCACACAGTTACTCCCCCTCCCACACAGTTACTGCCCCTCCCACACAGTTACTGCCCCTCCCACACAGTTACTCCCCCTCCCACACAGTTACTGCCCCTCCCACACAGTTACTGCCCCTCCCACACAGTTACTGCCCCTCCCACACAGTTACTCCCCTCCCACACAGTTACTCCCCTCCCACACAGTTACTGCCCCTCCCACACAGTTACTGCCCCTCCCACACAGTTACTGCCCCTCCCACACAGTTACTGCCCCTCCCACACAGTTACTGCCCCTCCCACACAGTTACTGCCCCTCCCACACAGTTACTGCCCCTCCCACACAGTTACTCCCCCTCCCACACAGTTACTCCCCCTCCCACACAGTTACTCCCCCTCCCACACAGTTACTCCCCCTCCCACACAGTTACTCCCCCTCCCACACAGTTACTGCCCCTCCCACACAGTTACTCCCCTTCCCACACAGTTACTCCCCTTCCCACACAGTTACTGCCCCTCCCACACAGTTACTGCCCCTCCCACACAGTTACTGCCCCTCCCACACAGTTACTGCCCCTCCCACACAGTTACTGCCCCTCCCACACAGTTACTGCCCCTCCCACACAGTTACTGCCCCTCCCACACAGTTACTCCCCTTCCCACACAGTTACTGCCCCTTCCCACACAGTTACTGCCCCTCCCACACAGTTACTGCCCCTCCCACAAAGTTTCTGCCCCTCCCACACAGTTACTCCCCTTCCCACACAGTTACTCCCCCTCCCACACAGTTACTCCCCCTCCCACACAGTTACTCTTACTACTTCCCTTTCTTCTTCCACATCACTTCCTCCTCCTTTGTTCTCTCTCTCTCTCGTAAACCACCCAGCGTGTAAGTGCCGGCGTAAGTACACGTTGAAGGGCTCATTCCTACTTACGGTAATGGAAGTTGCGTTCAGGAGTGGCTGTGTAAGTAGGATGTCATGTAAGTCATATTCCGTGTAAGTGTGTACGTGTGCGGCATGGCGGGAGGAAATGAAGGAGGACAGAAGGAAAAATTATTGGAAGGAAGGAAGGAAGAAGAAAGAATGAAAGGGAGGGAGAAAGGAAGATGGGAAGAAAGGGAAGAAGAAAAGGAGGACGGAGGGAAGGAAGGAGGGTGGGTGGGTGGGCGGGGTGGTAGTATAGAAAGAAGGGAGGGTGGGTGGGTGGGCGGGGTGGTAGTATAGAAAGAAGGGAGGGTGGGTGGGTGGGCGGGGTGGTAGTATAGAAAGAAGGGAGGGAAAATTACAGAAGAGGGAAGGAAAATACGAATTGAAGAAGAAGAGGGGCAAGAGAGTGTATGAAGGAACTAGAGGAAGAAAATAGAAGTAATTGAAAAGAAAGTTTAAAAATAAGTAAGAAGGAGGAAGAAGAGAAGAAAGAGGAGGAAGAAGAGAAGAAAGAGGAGGAAGAAGAGAAGAAAGAGGAGGAAGAAGAGAAGAAAGAGGAAGAAGAAGAAAAAATGAGGGAAGAAGATAAACAAAAAAATTAATAAGAAAAGGAGAGGAAGAGAGAAAGTGAAGGAAGAGGAGCTAATATTTTGGCAGCTTCCTCGTGCATACCTCTCCTGTTAATCTTCCTTCTCTCTTGCTAATCCTCTTACCTCCACTTCCTCCACCTCTCTCCTCCTTCCTTCCACCTCTTCCCCTCCCCTCCCGTCCCCACTTAATTCTCCTCCTCCACACTTTCTCCCTTCCTCTCTCTCCCTCCTTACCCATCCCGCTCATCCCCTATCCCTTCCTTTTTCCCCTCTCCAGCCTCCACTCCCTCCACACTTTACTATTATTATTATTATTATTATTATTATTATTATTGTTTTATCAGTAGTAGTAGGAGTAGTATCCCTCCTCCTCCTCCTCCTCCTCCTCCTCAGGGTGTGCTCAGTGTGAGGTCATTAGCCCAGCAGTAGCGTCTGTGCCTGATGTACAATTTGCCTTGGCCTCTCAGCCTGTTTTCCTTCACACACTCTTGTCTTCCTTGTCTTGTACAGCCGCTCTCCTGTCTTCCTACCATCCTCCTCTTGTCTCTTTGTGTGGCCTTCTCTTCTTCCATTCTTTTTCCCTTGTCTCTTACAGTCCTACATGTTTTCCTTATATCCTACATCCTGTCCTGTTTTCCTGCAATCCTTCTTTCCTCCTGTTTTCTTGACCTTCTAGCCTCCTTCACCCTCATTCTTCTCCCTCTAAAACCCCAGTTATTATCCTGCTGTCTTCCCTTTTTTCTACACTCCCTTCTCCTTCCAGTCCTTGTACACTTTCCCCTCACCACTACATCCTTACCTCCATTCCTTGACACACTCCTCCTGCCAGTCATCTTTGCTCCTGTTTTCCTACCCTTCCTCCTCTTCTCCTTGAGTCTCTCTCTCATTTGCTTCTCGGTTCCTCTCCCCATATCCTTTTCTTCTCCCTGGTCTCCACCCTTCCTCCGTACTGTCTTCCTTTTCTTCATCCATCATCCCTGTCTCTTGCTCTCTCCTTTCTTCCTTCTTCCTGTATTAGCATCTTACTCTTTTCTTACCTTCCAGATCTCCAACACCCTCCATCTCCTATCCTCCTGCTTTCCTATACCTTCCTCCTCCTCCTCCAATATTTACTGTCAGTCCACAGCTGAATGTTTCGGTGTTACATAAATATTCAGAATATAGTATAGGGTATGGGCAGAGGAATACGTGAAAGACTCCTGACTTGTGGTAAAGGGGATTGTAAGCAAAGAGGATCAGAAAAACCTCAGCCGATCCGACATAAAGGCTATTGGACACCACGCCAGATATAGATTCCAATGCTGTGTGGGTGAGAAGCCTTAGTTCACTGTCGTCTATATTTTATTCCCACGACCAACATGTATTATTCAGTTTAGGAGAGACTTTCCCAACGCGATGACTTAAATGTGGCCTTCCTGGACTCATTAACTCTGGTATGTTATTGCAACTAACGCTACACAGTTTTATCATCGTAGAGTCCATCACCGGAGCCTGAGAGCTACGTCGAGGCTAATAAAACCGTCTGACTTTTGCAGTGAAAAATGTAATCCCACATCCCGATTATATTACAGTAAACTGGAAGCTTATTATCCATCCATCAGTCCATGCATCCTTTCCTCTTGCTTTCTCATCCTTTCTTATTCCCGGCCTCTCAGTCCGCCTCTGTCTTTCCCTCCCTTCCCCCTTTCTTCCTTCTACCGGATCCTTTCTTCGCTTACCTCAGTTCTTCTCTTCCATTCTCTTCTTCTCCCTGTACTTCTTCCTCCCCCTTTTTGCCTCTCTCTTCTTTCTCCTTTTTCACTTCTCCCTTTCTCTCTTCCCTTTCCCTCTCTCTTTCACCTCTAAACTTCAGAAGGCAAGGTATTGACTTAGTGTCGGATTTCCCAAAGAGATGGAGGAAGAAACCAGGGAGAGAGAGAGAGAGAGAGAGAGAGAGAGAGGTTCAGTAAGATATCAGTGAATATTGCTGAGGAAAAAAATAATGTGTAATCTATGAAAAGACTAGATAAAAAATATACTGTAACATCCGAGGAAAATGCAATGCAGGCTGAATGAAGTAATGATTCTCTCTCTCTCTCTCTCTCTCTCTCTCTCTCTCTCTCACTCACCCGAACACACACACACACACACACACACAGATCACATCAGGTCCAGTCATGGCAGTTTTGATTCAGTGACTCCCATTTGTCATGTAAGTCGTCAGATCTTCCTGTGTTGAGGTACTGAGCCCAGTTCATTACTCTCCATCTGTTTTTTTTTTGAGAGAGAGAGAGAGGGGGGGGGGTTATTGCTTTCATACTTTCGTCTTCCTATAAGCCTCCCCTGCCAATTAGAGGAGCTTAGGTGGGATGGGTTTTTTAATGTATTTGGTTTTCGGATATAATTATGACTTTGGTCTTCTTTTGATGTGTTGAGAGAGAGAGAGAGAGAGAGAGAGAGAGAGAGAGAACGTGTATGTATGTATGTAGGTGTTAGTGTTCAGTATGTGTATATGACCGAAATTAATATTGTCCATCGACTCGTTAATGCTTGTCTGTTCGTTCGTACTTATAGTTTTCATATTAGCCCATCCTTCTTCATTTTGCATACATCCTTAATGCATCAATCTTTGTATTCATTCATTGATTTTATCACCCATCCCTGTATTCATTTAATCACTCAGTCTTTGCGGTAAAATTAATCAGATCCTCCTCTTTTCTCCTGCCTTTTTCTCCTCTCTCTTCGTCCCATTTCCCTCTCCCTGATTCTCTTCCGTTTCCTCCCCTCCTCTCCCTGCTTTCTCCACTCATTCCCCCTCCTATCCCTCCTTCTCCCCTCTCCCTGCTCATCCTTCCCTCTTCCTTCTCGCCTTTTTCCCATTGCTTTATTCCAAGTCTTTTTTTTCTTGTTCCGGATCCGATTACAGCCATAAGCCCCTCCCCCAGCCACTGAGCCGGCGTAGGAGGGGGAGGGGGAGGAAAGAGATAGGGGAGGAGAGGAGGAAAAGAGACGAGGAGGGGAGAATAATTTGTTAGAGTGAAAAGGAGAAAAGAATTGAAAGCTATTAGGGGTGAGGAGGATTTGAGGTGGGGAGAAAGGGAAGGGAGAGAGGAGGATAGGAAAGCTAGAATGTGAAAAGATAATGAGGAAGGAAGAGGAGAGAAGGGGAAAGAACTGGTTGGAGTTTTAAGGGGGGAAGAATTGAAAACTAGTAAGGAAGAGGAGGAGGTGGGGAGAAAAAGAGGAGGGAAGGGAGAGGAGTGGGAAGGAAGATGTGAGAAGCAAGAAGAGGAGAGGGGAGGAACAGGAAAGATCGAGAGAGAGGAGGAGAGAATGAGAAATACTTTGTGGGAGTAGAAAGGAAACAAAAATTGTTCTCCTATATAACTGCACACGAATGTCTTGAGTAAGTTGCAGTGTAACAGAAATGAAGTTACTGTAAGGTGTGTGTGTGTGTGTGTGTGTGTGTGTGTGTGTGTGTGTGTGTGTGAACATAAGAAGAGAGGATAACTGCAGTAGGCCGGTTGGCCCATGCTAGGCAGCTCCTAGAAGAGTAACTGAACTACTAGAATGAGATAGGGATAGCAAAGAAGAAGGTGTGTGTGTGTGCGTGTGTGTGTGTGTGTAACAACTCCTTCAGTTGCAAATATTTTAACTTAATTTGCCATGTGAAACTGTGAATATCGTTATAATATTAAACACAAAATAAATTGCATTATACGTGATACAGTTACGCATCCAGCACACAGCATCATGATATACATTAAATAAATGTACACGACACATGAATATACCTGGTAGGGGGACAGGTGTACCCAGGATCCACACATGTGTATGCGTGTGTGTATCCTGGGTTTATCGACGAACCACACCTGTCACACATGGTCCAGTCTTCCACACAGGTGTCTCATGAACACGATATCAAGAACAAACTAGTGTACCATTTCCGCTGAACAAAATAATTAGGAGACAACAGATTATACTCGTATACAAATAAACGTGTTAATATCAGTAAACAGAGCACTGATTCCGGATGAAGTACACGGAAAGAAGAAAATAAAGGGTTGATTAGTGTATTTACCTGTGCGGAATAAAGGTGGGGGTGGGAGGGAGAGGGACAAAGAAGAGGAAGGATTGGGAGGACAATGGCGGTAATCTGTTTTGCTCCAAGTATTGTTCCTTCCAGCTCCTTTCTCTCTCTCTCTCTCTCTCTCTCTCTCTCTCTCTCTCTCTCTCTCTCTCTCTCTCTCTCATCTTTACCTGTCTTTATTCGCGCTCAGTTAATCCATCGTAGGTTTAAGTGTTTACATTCACCTTAAGTTTAAATCCCTCCCTCCCTCTCTCTTCCCCCTTCCCCTATCCACGCCTCCCCTCCCTCTTTCACTCTTATCATGTCTCCTCTTCTCCCTTCACAAATTTCCTACTCCC
>NW_027643775.1:0-17500 GCF_032717465.1 Coenobita brevimanus | reverse complement strand
TGATGAGAAAACCATAGAAATTATGCCCCGTAAAAATGAACATGCAGAGAAAAAATAGCGATACTATAGAGGAAAAAAAGACGAATTGGGGAACAGATGAATAGTGTAGAAAAAAAGGGGGAAAAATGATTTGCGAGAAGAGAGAAGGAAAGACGAGAAAATGAGAGGAAAGCCTGTAAAAGAGAAGGGAGAAGTGTAAAAGATGAAAAGCTGCCCGACTGAAAAATGAATGACTGGCTTTGAAGGTGGAAGGTATTGTAATATGTATGCCAGATGATGAGAGGAGAGAGAGTGTGTGTACATGTGCTCAATATTACATCAAAGGTAGTGTGCAGCCTTCCTTCTTCCAGGGAAATGTAATGATGATGATGATGGTCTGTATGTCTTCAGTATGTCATAAAAGTGTTATTTTTGAAGCCTGTCTGTGTGGAAAAGATAGTGATGGTGGTGGTAGTGGTGCTGTTGGTGATGTTTTTAATTGCTGCTAAATGATGATGTGATGATAGTGGCTGCTTTTCTCACCTCACATTCCTTTCCCTTCCCTTCCTTTCGTTTCCTTTCCTTTCCTTTCCATTCCTTCCTTTCCTCTCCCTTCCCTCCCCTCCCCTGCCCTTCCCTTCCCCTATTATCAGTGTTATACCCTCACAGTCAACACATTCAGTAGGTGGGCATAATTCACTGCTTTGAACACTTCACGGTATCACTGTGTAATAAGGCACTGACCTCATATTATTTTCCTCCCTCACCCTTCCTTGCTCACCTCACCTTACCTCGCCTGTCTTTGCACTTTTACAGAATCTAATGACACGTACAGGAAACACACACACACACACACACACACACACACACACACACAGTCCGATCCCAAAGGCCCAGCCGTCCTCCTGCGTGTCATACACTTACATAATTATATAAACTAACTTTCCTTCCCTTTTTAACTACGTCATTCTAAAACCGCTTTACACTATATGCAAGCTATCCAAATTTTACCACACCCTGGATATTAAAAAAAATTACAAAGCAAGAGAGAGAGAGAGAGAGAGCTGTTAAAACTACTCGCGAGATTTTTCCAGCCACTTGCTTTAATTAATCTGAAAAGAACTCGGGATCTGATCAAACAAGAGTTTTTTCTTTCTGCTGAGGTAATTGCGAGCTGGAGTTGGCCCATGGGAGGAGAGAGAGAGAGAAAGAGAGAGAGGGAGAGAGAGAGAAGGGGGTATGAAATAAATATAAGAGAAAACGAAGACCGGAAGGTGAGATTGGCGAACGTGGAAATGAGAGGGGAAAAGATTAAAGAAAGGGAGAATGGAGGAAAAAAGAAAACAGTAAATTAATGTTGATTACCAATAAAACAAAATGAAGGTGCATAGAGTGGATGAGAGGGGGAGATGGAAGCGAAGATGAGAGAGAGAGAGAGAGAGAGAGAGAAATGAGCAAAGATGAGTTTGAAAGTGCAAGTATGATTTAGGGTGTGAATGAGAGTTAAGAGATAAGGAATATATAAGTGTAATGGGTGAAAGTGAGAGTAAGGGTGAAAACGAAAGATAAGGGTGACGGGTGAGGGCGTAGGCAAAGGCAGGAGTTATGGATGAGGGTAAGGATCAATATTGGTTCAAAAACTCCATTCCGCCATCGTTCAGGTGGCCGCAATCTTCCACACAATCACCCGCGGCCTTCAGTAACACACATCTCAATTCTTTATCATCCCTCAATAGCCTCGGGTCTGTTTTTCTTGTGATCTATCTTGGAAGGATCACATTGCCTCTCTGGTGAAATCATCTTCTTGGATTCTGGGTATTGTGAGTTGACTCCGTGCTGCCTTTGACCCTACGTTGTTGCTGATTCTGTACATCCGTGCTGCCTTTGACCCTACACTGTTGCTGATTCTGTACATCCGTGCTGCCTTTGACCCTACACTGTTGCTGATTCTGTACATCCGTGCTGCCTTTGACCCTACATTGTTGCTGATTCTGTACATCCGTGCTGCCTTTGACTCTACACTGTTGCTGATTTTGTACAAAGGTGTCGTGTTCCTCTGGTGGACTGCACCTCTCGTGTGTGGAGGGGGAGCGGCAGAACCACCACATTCACTCTTTTAAACAGGGTGGACACAGTGGGTGTTCATCTTAACAACTCCCATCCTCTCCCTGACTCCCCTCAGTCACTTTATCACAATGTCGCATCCTTTTGTCCTTTTCATTGGTTTCACTCTAGTCATTGCTCTGCAGAATTCTCTACCTGCATCCTGTTCTGATTACAGGGGCGTGCAGCACCTGTCTATATACACACTCATGCCTCTTTTCTGCCTATCTCTTAATTCGAGTCAGTCTTTATTTTCAGTCATTCATATAACATTTATGAGTTACACAGCTGGTAATCTCTTGCACAGTCTTCCCCAGTCTGTCTTTCCCCCTTCCTACCACCTCCATTCTATGAGGGCATCTCGAAATAACAGTATCTTGATTTTGGCTCCCTTGGCTTTATGATGAATTCTTCTTCTTCTTCATCTTCTTCTTCTTATTATTATTATTATTATTGCAGGCTTATAGATTTGGTTTTCTTCTTTTTCGCATAAACAGTGTGGAAAGTAAGGATGAAGGTGAAAAATGATGGTGGAGTGAGAAAGATGAGAGTAAAGTGAGGAGGAAAGGAAGTGAGGGTAAGAATGAGAACCCGAGTGAAAGGTGAGATCATAAAGAAAACAGGGGTAAGGATGAGGATGTGAATGAGTCTGTGTGAGGGTGAGGATGAGAACTGATGATGAGGGTGAGCGAAAGAGTGACGGGAGAGAGTGAGGGATAAGGGGTGAGCGAAAGGGTGAGGGAAAACGGATATCAAGCGAGGGCAAGAGTGAAATAGAGTGAAAATGTGGAAGGAGGGGCGAGAGTGTGAGATGAAGGGGAGAACAGATGGATTTAACTTTGTGGTGAGATGAACAGGGATGAGAGGGGAGCGGTATTATGAAATGATGGAATAGGAAATGAGGCTGGAATGTGAGATGGTGAGCAAGGGACGGAGAGAGAGAGAGAGAGAGCTTCATTCACCTTTCTCTTGATCCCTTATTAATTAACGCCATCCCAAAAAACTGCAAGTAAAACGCGTCTCATTTTTCCGGTCAAGGTTGCTAGAAAGCGAACAAAAAATATTCCTAATTAGAAGACTCGGTGTCATTTGGCGTATCACCTGAACTATTCTATATCTGAAAGGCCACGGATGCCAGCCAGAGACACCGTGAGATTCTTTTACGTACGATGTGATTCTGTATACCATGGGATTCTTTTATGTATGTGATTCTTCTGTATACCATGGGATTCTTTTATGTACGATGTGATTCTGTATACCATGGGATTCTTTTATGTACAATGTGATTCTGTATACCATGGGATTCTTTTATGTACGATGTGATTCTGTATACCATGGGATTCTTTTATGTATGTGATTCTTCTGTGTACCATGGGATTCTTTTATGTACGATGTGATTCTTCTGTATACCTTGGGATTCTTTTATGTACGATGTGATTCTGTATACCATGGGATTCTTTTATGTACGATGTGAGTCTGTATACCATGGGATTCTTTTATGTATGTGATTCTTCTGTATACCTTGGGATTCTTTTATGTACGATGTGAGTCTTCTGTATACTATGGGATTCTTTTATGTACGATGTGAGTCTTCTGTATACCATGGGATTCTTTTATGTACGATGCGATTCTGTATACCATGGGATTCTTTTATGTACGATGTGAGTCTTCTGTATACCATGGGATTCTTTTATGTACGATGTGAGTCTTCTGTATACCATGGGATTCTTTTATGTATTTTCCACTTAACTTGCTGCCACCAGATATGCTTTTATTTATTTATTTATATATTTTATGTAGGAGAGACATCTCGGACAGGAAGGGTTAGACACAGCCTTCATTAAGTCCTTGAACCATTGGACGTATTTATATTTTATTCTTGGTGTCTCTAAACGATTTTATTTCGCGTGGGAGAAACTTTATGAACTTGAAGAGTTAAATGTAGCCTTCGTTACCGCCTACAAGAACTTACCCTGACTGGCGTAATGTTGTGTGTAGATCAGGCTGGAATAAAATGATGGTTTGAATATCTAAGGGACTGAATAGGGAAGCTGCCAGAGATCGAGCAGCTTGGAATGCTGCCATTAGGTGACCAAGGGCGACGTATGGAAGCATGTTGGGTCTTTTATAAACAATACAATTGCCAGGGGTCATTGGTAAGGAGCAGCCGACACGTGTGGCACATCCTACAGTACAACATAATGTGTAAATCAGCATCATCCCACATAAGAGGTATATGGTGTTATTGTTGGTGTTGCTGGTGTTGTCACCTTGTATAGCCACTAATTGATTCTATATATATTGTAGGTACACAGGGTATAGAGAGGACAGGGTGAAGGGGAGGGGAGTTGGGGGAGTATATAGGGGAGGATGGAGGGGAAAGTTTGGTGGGTAGGTAGGGAAGGAGAGGGAGAAAAGAGAGTTAGAGGAGGAGTGAAGGGGGAGGAAAGTGATGTGGGTTGTAGGTAAGGAGGGGAAGGAAGGTAGAGTTAGGTGGGTGGGTAAGAAAGGAAGAGGAGGATGTTAGGTAAGTAGGGGAGGAGGGGAAGGAAAGTTAAGTTGGGAAAGTAGGAGGGAGGAAAGCCAAATTGAGTGGATAGGTGAGAGAGAGAGAGAGAGAGAGAGGAAAATGTTTATGGAGAAGGGTGAAGGGCTGAGAAAGTATAAAGAAGGAAGGATGAGGGAATGACAGCGAAATCCATCCAGAATAAACACCAAATCCCTACTGACCTAATCCCTATTGACACCTCTGAGCCTAATCCCTCGGGTCGTGTATGTTTTAATCCTGGCTAATCCATGAGAAGTATGTTAATCTGAGGTATAATCAGGATACACCCAGCTGTTATGAAGGAAAAATTATAGTGTTGCGTCGTGGTGCTCTTATGCGGCAGGGATAGGCGGGTGGGGATATGGGTAGGTAGATGGTGAGGCTAGGCAGATGGTGAGGCAAGGATAGATAGATGGTGAGGAAGAGATAGGCAGATGGTGAGGAAGAGATAGGTAGATGGTGAGGAAGGGATAGGTAGAGAGGAAGGGATAGACAGATGGTGAGACAGGGTTCGACAGATGCTGAAGCATTGATTGATAGATGGTGAGGCAGGGATAGGCATATGATGAGACAAGGATGGGTAAATGTTGAGGCATTAATAGAGAGATGGTTTGGCAGGGATAGGTAGATGGTTAGGCAGGTAGGAGAAACGTGGGAGGACAGACAACATGATAGGCAGGGTGAGGGTGTAGATAGCGAGTAAATCAGATTTGAGAGGCTGGAGGTAGGCAGAGAGGAGGAGCACGTATATTATGCCCTTACCTGACCCGTCCTGTTGTAAAAATCACTTAAATTATATAAAGATAGTACAAGTAAGTGGCATGGGATATGGGAGCTTTTTTTTTTTTTTTTTAATGCAAGGAAGAAGGAACCAAAGGCCAGGTGAACCGTTTGGCCGCCAACTATTAATTTTGTATGTCATTCTGGTTAGCCTATCCAGATTATATTAGGTCAGGGTTGACTGGTGAAAATTTCTTTGTTAAATCTTGACTGACGTTCTAGTCGGGTAAGGAGGCTCCCTAACACCTCTTCCTTAACGATTTATTTTAAGGACTTAGGCCCGTATTCTCGTCGGGTAAGGAGGCTTCTTAACACCTCTTCCTTAACGGTTTATTTTCCAAACTACTCATTAACATCCTCTGGTTTGCATCTTATGCCTCTCTAATATCGACACACATTGCATGACTAACACACGACAGTGTAGTAACGGAGCAGAATCGAAAATAAGTCGGCAAGAAGGAGGTGTTAGTAAGCTTCCTAACCGCACAAAAATACCGCCCTTGGGGTTTAATTCCAGCTAACGCCAGACGATTTTATTCATCTCAGAAAATTCCACACCTGACCACAAATGCTGAGAATTACTTGTGTTAGTGCCTTGGCTGAGAATGACAAAGCTCTCAAATTTTATTCCCAATTAAAAAGCTATCAAGTTTTATTCCCAATTAAAAAGCTCTCAGGTTTTATTCCCAGTTAAAAAGCTCTCAAGTTTTATTCCCAATTAAAAAGCTCTCAAGTTTTATTCCCAATTAAAAAGCTCTCAAGTTTTATTCCCAATTAAAAAGCTCTCAGGTTTTATTCCCAATTAAAAAGCTCTCAAGTTTTATTCCCACCAGCTACAGGGAAACGAATCACAGACGTAAAAATGTGAGTGATGAATTCCCCATTAAACAGGATGTGCGACCCAGACTTCTTTACCAGGCACGACTGAACCCCACCCCTTCCCTACCGTCCCCCGCCACCCCTTCCCTACCGTCCCCCGCCACCCCTTTTCTACCACCCCACAACCCCTTTTCTACCACCCCACCACCCCTTTCCTACCACCCGCCACCCTTCTCCCACCACCCCCACCACCCCTTTCCTACCACCCCCCACCACCTCTGCCTTAACCACACACCACCCCTCCCTACCACCCGCATGACCCTCTTACTATTACCCTCATCACCCCTCCCTTGACCCCACACGACCCCCTTACCATTGCTGTCATCATCCTTCCCTTAACCTCACACCACCCCTCCCTACCACCCCCTTGCTACCACCCCCCTACGTCCCCCTTACCATTACCTCTCCCTCCCCCCCTGCTGTGGAGGTGGTAATCTGATGGCATAGGGATGGTGTGTCCTTACTTGAGCCGATTTAACTTCTTTGCCTCCATGACGTCTTATTTAACGCCTTCCATGGCACCTGCACACGACTTTATTCATCTTAACCCTTTCAGACCGGTGATGTGTTTATTGATATATATCTGCAACCTTCAGAAGAATTTATTTAACTTTGAGATAGATGGTGTCAAGATGTATATGAGAGAGTAGGTGTTAATTGGGGGGAGGGCAGCGAGATGGCAGAGGACAGAGCGACATGGAGGTGATCTGTTTGTAGCCGCCCCTTACGGATTTAAGGCGTCTTGCACTAGATGTTTATAGACAGATAGATAGAATAACCTCTCGTACAAAAGAGTTGAGTGCAGGCTGTGTCTGACCCATCCAGTTGCAATCCCACGTCAGCTGAATAAAACTGACCTTAGAAAGCACGAGTAAAATGCAATGGCGTCCTTGTAGTGCTAGAGGTAAGCCTGGCACTACAATGGCCTCATATTTTAGTTATCCCTCTCATGGGCCCGTTTTCGTTCTCTTATTTTCTCGTTCTCTTATTTTAGTCGAGGTATCGCCGAGTGATTTTATTCAACTTTTGAAAAACCCATTGCATTAATTAGTGTGTGTGTGTGTGTGTGTGTGTGTGTGTGTCAATTACGAATCTTAACGTTTAAATTTTGAGTTTTGACATTAATTTTAATTTTATTTCCTTCGACTTGAATTATGAATTTTGATTTTCAAACAATGACTTTTTGAATTTTTGCTTTTGACTTGAATGGTGACTCAGGTTTTGAAATTTGGCGTTTCAGTTTTGAATTTCGACTTACCTTGGGGAGAGAGAGAGACAGAGAGAGAGAGCAAAGAGGACGTGAGGGGGGTAACGGGCATTAGGGGCATGAGGGGACGAGGGAAGGGTGTGTAGCGTGAGGGGGCGTGAAGATGCAAGGGGGTGTGAGGGAGGGGAAAGGGGAAGGAGATGTGAGGGGGCGTGTTTTTCTGTCCATGTCTTTAGCTAATAGAATTGTTTTGTTAATCTTCCCTATACTAGACAACCACAAATGGACCAACGGTTCTGTTGCTGTTTGCTTTCCTTTGTACTCCTTTGTATATACATAACATGGAAGGGAATAATAAGCAGCTGTAAAAAATAAATGATGCTAATCTAATAATACAGGGCTCGGTGTGGAGATGTGGTGGGTTTGGGTGGGAAGTTGGCCGGGGAATGGGGTTGGGCGGGGAATGGAGTGGGTGGGTTAGTCAGCACAGCCTTTGAGAAGCGTGTGGGTGTAAACGACAATTTGGGGCGGCATGAGCGGCGTAATTACACTCTGTGTGAAAAGGAGAGTGGCAGGGTGGGAGAGGGGTTGGCAGAGGAAGGCAGCTTAGTACTTGTGTCCTGAACACACACACACACACACACACACACACACACACACACCGCTCGCTGGTGCAGTGGTAACGTTCTCGCTTGCCAACTGGTGGACGGGAGTTCGCGCCTCGCTCAGGTTGCGAAAAGTTTCACTGACGAAGTGGGTGGTTACTGTCCCCCTTGAGCAAGGGGACGGGTGTGTGCGTGTGTGAAGGTCACAGCCTTGCCCTTAGATCGGACTATATGAGCTCTCAGCTCCCTTCCGAGAGGGTAAAAGCTGACGATCACGACCATCAAGTGATCCTGACCGACCCGGTGAATTACACACACACACACACACACACACACACACCGTGTATTTGTATTTAGATCATACACGCCCTTCCTCATTCTCTCCACCATACCCTTGTACCCCATACACTCCTTCCCACATACACTTGCCTGCTAATCCTTTTATCACACACACTCCTGGCCACACACTCTATCACCCTATCGTATCCTTTAATCTCGCACACTCCTTCCCTCACACTCTTTGCCACATCCTTGCGTCTCACACAATCCTCCCTCACACTCTCCGGCTTCTCGTTTTATCTCATTCTCCCTCCCTCACACTTTTTCTTACATCTCAAAGCCTTACTAAATTACTCTCACATTCTACCTCCCTCACCTCTTTCAGTCACCCCTCATATAACTCTCTCTCTCTCATTCCATGTCTGTTGAAGCAGAAACCAACGGACTGGCAAGCAAGTCTGGCTGTACATTTCAATAACAAGTAGCAGGCAATTGCAGGTTCGTGTTGTGCTCGAGGCAGGGAAAAAAAAGTATATAAGCAATAAGAGAGGCAGGGTATACAGGTAGGCAGCCTGGGATTAGCACCTGCTGGTATTTATAAGGGAGTAAATTTGGCTTCCCTTGTTACGCGCACCAGCCAACCCAACCACCTAATCCACCCCACCCCCTCCCCCTTCCCTCCCCCTCCCCCACCCCCTCCCCCTTCCCTACCCATCCCCCACCCTCTCCCCATCATCCAGACCCGGTTACGTCTCCTCTCACCCCTTTCTTGGGCCGGTCAGACTGTTGAACTCAGTTTGGTTCCTCTACGCTCCTGTTCACTCAGCAGTATATGGGACCTGGTTATATCACTGACTGTTGTGGGTCGTGTTCTGGAAGACTGGCACTGAAATATACACTGACTTAACGACCCTCTTGCCACGATAGCCATAACATTTAATTCTTCTTTTTCTTCTTCTCACTCTTTTTTTTTTCCAGCTTCTCCTTCCCCTTCCCTCCTCCTCTTCCTTTCCCTCTCTCCTCTCCCTTCTCCCTACACTCCTTTGTCACCTCCTCCATAAGGTCTATTGCTGTTTGCTTGCCTTTGTACTCCTTTGTACTCTCCCCCTTCCCCTTTTCACTTTACTCCCCTTCCATTCCATCCTTCCTTTTACCTTTCCCACTACCAAATCTCTCTCACTCTCCCTCCCTCCCTCCTCTCCCCTTTCCCATTACCACATCACTCTTTCCCTCTTCCCCCTTCTTATCCTTCCCCTACCCGGAACGTCTCATTTCCCTTCCTCCTCCCCTACCTTTTCCTCCCTTCTCCCCTCCCTCTGCAATCTCTCTTCTCCATTTTTCCTCCCTCTTCTCCTCTTCCGTCTCCTTTTCCTTCTGTTCCTCTTTCTCTCCTCTCCCCTCTCCCTCCTTCAAGTTCCATCCCTCTCTCCCACGCCTCCAACCTCCTTCCTTCCCACACCTTCATCCAACCATCCTCACCCTAAGCCAAGAAGGACCGTGATTACTTTATTAGATTAATAATATAGCCTACTCCCCTCCCTTACCTCCACGAAACGATGTGTGTGTGTGGGGGGGGGTTGTTACAAGACGAATTTACCTGGGTTTCGAAGGACGTATGGTAATCAGGCGGATATAATTGCTTTCCCTTAATCTGTCCCATGAATGGAACAAAATCGTCTGTAGGTAGCGAAGATTGTAATTAACCCCTTCGGCCCGAGGATGCCAGTACTTTTATAGTTCTTGTTGTCACCAAACGATTTTATCACTTTAAGAGAACACTAGTAATGAAAGGTATAAGGAAGGTTATATCCAGACTCTGCAGTGTGGAACGTCTCTCCTAAGCTGAATAAAATCGCCAGTATTGAGAGAGAGAGAGAGAGAGACAGAGAGACAGACAGAGAGAGAGTCCTGTTGTACTGAAGAGGATAAGAGGGAAGCAAGGGAAAGTTGAAGGGAGGAGCGGGATGAATCAGGAGAATGATGGAAGAGGGGCAGTTAACGTGGAAGGGTTATGGAAATGGAAAGGAAAGTGGTAGGAGGGATGGAGATACCTCACTCATGGTCGGAATAACTCGTACTCTATTCCGTACAATGCCTGGAGATTTTATTCATGTGAAAGTGTCTCGTAGAATCCGGAAAGTATTACAGAAAAAGGAAAATGGAGGAAGAAAGAGGGGAAGGGAAAGATTGGGCGTCATTTAATTGTATTCCTATTTTCCCCAAGAATACCTGCCCCTTCTTCGTTGACTATAGATAAAAAAAAAGTCCTCTTACACTTTAATAAGTCAAACTCCCTCCTCCTGTGATTTAATACCATTCGTCCATTTATGCCACGAAACGCGAGTCCCTTTCCTCACTGACTCAAATAATAGTCCCCGTTGCACGTAATGACTCAAAACCGTATGGATTCTCCATCCTTGTGACTCAGATCCTTGTGTGTCGTTCCCTTCTCGTCTGTGACTCAAAATAGTGTCCTTAGTGGCGTGAGTCAGGACCTCCTCCAGTCACCCTGTAGTCATGACGAGCCTGAGTTGATTTAAAGGCGGCAGTAGAGCGTGATCCTTGGGCACGAACACGGCTGAGGGAGGGAGGGGGTGACGGGAGAGGGAATGGGATGGCTAAAGGGGAATGGGGATGAAGGGGAAGGTAAGCGGGTGAAGAGGGCTACCTCAAAGGGGACGGTGCGAAGGGGAAAGGAAGGAGGGTCAAGAGAGGATGGTTAAATGGGAGCGTGTGAGGGGTTGGGTGAGTAGGTGGGAGGGGATGGGTGGATGGATGAATAGTGATGTGTGAGGGTAAGGATGCTGGGTGGGAATGAGGCATCTGGCGTCATCCTCTACTCCACTTGAGAGATAAGGATCAGTTTCCCTTATCAACTTACACTGTTCTTTACCCCTTCCCCTCGTCTCTCTCTCTCTCTCTCTCTCTCTCTCTCTCTCTCTCTCTCTCTCTCTCTCTCTCTCTCTCTCTCTCTCTCTCTCATCATTTCCTACCTCCCCTCCTTTTTCTTCTTACCCTCTTCATTCACATCCAACTCCACTTCTCTGTTTCTCCTCTCCCATCCTTATCATTTTCACTCCCCTTGTTAACCTCCCTCCCTACCCCATCCCACGTCTTTCCTTCCCTCCCATACCTTTTTCATTTCCTCCTTCCCATCTCTTTCCCCATTCCTACCATAAGCATCTTCATTCATACCCACTCTTCTCCATTCCTCTTACCTTTCCTCTCTCGCCTCCATCTCCCCCTCCCTTCCATACCTGCCTCCTTTTCTCCCGCCAGTTCATCTTTCCCTCCCTCTCTCCCCTATCCCCATTCCTCCCAAACCTCTTTCATTCCCTCCCTGCCCTCTCCCTCTCCCATCTTCCTTGTTCTTCCCACCTTTCCTCCCAGCATCCCTTCCATTATCTCTCCTTTCCCTCTCCTCACACCTCTCCCTCCTATACCTCCCTCCTTCCCTCCCTTCCATATTCTACCACAGGATGAGTTATGAGTGGACATGACCTTGTGATCTTGTGGGCTCGTGGCAGAGTGAGCCGCCAGGGGAGACTGGGCTGATTTGGTAGGGTGGCAGGGAAGGGTAACAAAGAAGTGTGTGTATGTGTGTGTGTGTGTGAGTGAGAGAGAGAGAGAGAGAGAGAGAGAAAGCAATGGTACAGAGTGTTAAGGTTCCGTTTTCGTTTTTAAAGGCTCCAACATGCTTGCATGTGTCGGCCTTGGTCACCTAATGGCGGCTCTTCACGCTGCACGATCCATTGCCGCCTCCCTGTTCAGTCCCTTAACCCTGAGGTCACACTTAATGACCTCGTCCCATGTCTTTCTCGGTCTACCCCTCATAACCCCACCCCCAATATTAACACTTCTCACCTTCCTCACCCAATTATCATCCCCCATCCTCTCCACATGTGGGGTGGGAAGAAGAATCAAATGAATATCAAGGAACAAGAATGGAAAAGTAATAAGGCAAATGATAACGAGAGAGAACAGTAATTGAAAGGTAAGGTGGAGGGTAATATGGGAGGTGTGGGGAAGGAGGACACAGTACCAGGGAAAGGTAGATGGAAGGGTGGGGAAAGTGAGGCAAAAGGTGGCTGGGGCAAAAAATAATTGATGGAAGTGTAATATAAAATAACGTGGAAGAAATAAGAGAAGTAGATGGGAGGGTGGAGAATGGCGAATTAAAATAAGTGGGATTTTTTTTTTTTTAAGGAAGAAGGAACCAAAGGCCAGGAGCCCGCAAAATGTTCCCTCCAAGAAAATAACAAAACCAAAATAACAGAGCCAAATTCAAGGTCCGTTCGTTTCGAGATGCCTGAACACACTGCGTTTGAAAGACTGGAGATAATAGGCAGTAGGAAATACAGACAGAGGGAGACGGTTCCAGAGCTGACCTGTTGCATAAACACAAGAATAAAGGAAAGCAATTCCTTGCTTGCTTCCTTCCTTCCTTCGCTGTTCCTTCATCCAGGTTTCCATTCGTTCCTGTCTTCATCTCCCCACCAGCATTGTCCTGCGAGGTGTCTGAGTGGAATGCAATTTGCCTGGTGAATGCTGACACGCCGGGCAGGAAGGAGCAGAAGGAACGGGGGAATGGAAGGAGAGAAAGGAAAGGAAAGAAGAGAGACAGGGAAGGAAAGAAGGAAGGGAATGTTTGAGGTGAGGAAAGGTACCCACTGAGTGTGTGTGTACTGATGGAAGGGAAGCAGAGAGGGACGGGAGGGAAGGAAGTGACTGTCTTCACTGAAGTAGGAAAGGAAGAAAGGGAGTGTATGAGATGAGAAGGAAGGGTGGAAGGAAGGAGGAGAGAGTTTAAAGTGAAGGAAGTAAGGAATGGAGTTAATGTCTTAGATGCGGAAAGGAACGGCAGGTGGATGGATGGACCCTACCCAGCTCCTACCCTCCTTCTACATCCTCTCCACCCCCACCCGTTTGCCTTACCCGCTGCCTCCCCCTCCTCCATCACCACCAACGCGCACTACACGTCTGCGGTCCTTGCCCTTACACCTATCCCCAACCTACTTCCCCTCCTACATAATTCCCTCCCCTATTTCCCTCCCACATCCCTTATCACCCCCTCCTACCACCCCCTCACCCCTACCGCTTCTTAAATCTCATCTTTTTACCACCCCCTATTTTTCCTCCCTTACCCCCTTCTACCTCCTCTATTCCTCTACCCCCACCTCACAACCAAACACCCTTCCTCTTAGTCCTCTTCACATCCAGCACCCCACACCCTCAACCACACCCTCCCAGAACCTTGCTCACACCTGCACCTTCCCCATGCCTCAGTTCCACTAAGATCACTACCCTTCAGCTTTGCCTTAAATCAACACTGGTTCTGACGTCATTTTTCCACACGTTCTCGTTTAGCGGGCAGGATGATAGAAAACGTCATGTTAGTACAACTAAAGTGATATATATTAGATATGGGTATAGCAAGAATACGTATGAGTAATGAATTAAAACCTATCAGATTGATGTGTACGGATGTTAAATGGTTAATGTAAAAAAAAAAAAATGTTCAGTACTTGCTGAAAGTATCGAAATAAAAGACTAATAAATTCATCCTCACCTGTCAAAAAATAGAGAGAAACTATCCATATAACTATTACATTCATTTGTCTATCCCTGCGTGATAAAAGTATGTATATACAGGTAACTAACCACAAATAGATTACATCAGTTTATCATCTAATCCGTGAAGTTATGCTGACCATCATACTATGCCAGACTCGTTGGCAGTTCATTTACACTCGATTTACTGCCAGAATTGCTTCTGCTTCCTGAACACTTTTAAGTAAATGTGACTGCAAGTGTCTGGCATTTGCCTTGTGAGCTAAATAATAAAGTTGCAACAGTACTTCCGGCCGGGTGCAGGTAGACTGGTCCACGACGTATTCTTCCTTGTTTTACCTGAGTGTATTATACACAAACGATACATTTTCAACGACTTATCTATGATAGATATACAGAATAATACATGTTAATGCCTCCGAACCATGCCAAAATCTCCTTTATTGCACAAAATCAGCATAAATGGGTAGCGTGGAAATTTTCCACACTGATGTTGAAGGACGTCCGTCTCTTCCACGTGTAGGTACGTCGTTCATTTGTTTTTCCGCAGTAACGGACGATTTCCACGAAACAACATCCCAACCACCCTTATTCGCACCTTGCATCCACATCCACACTCTTACACCCACACCCCGCCGTAACCCCGCCATCTTACACTCTTCCTCACATCCTCCATCCACCATCCAACATCCTCATCATTTAACTTCCCTTCTCTGACCCAATACCTACCTTCCTCGTGCGCTACACTTGGCACTTAATCTGCACCTTCCATTCTCTCCACAACCACCCACCACTCACACCCTACGCCACCCTCCTCTCGCCTTACATTCATTGGTACAGAAACCAAACTTACGGCTGTACGCTCAATACTTTAATTGCGAAAGGGAAGGAAACCCCTAACTCAGACTGACAATTGTCAGACTCCTCTGGTTATTAGCCTTTATCAACCTCCGTTGCAAATTACAAAGTGTAGGTGTAGAAATTGCCTAGTAACTATACTTTCGTTACAGAAATTGCCACAAAACCTGGGGTCTTGCCTTCACCTTTGCGATTTAAGTTTTAAGCATGCGGAAATTAGACCAACGATTAAAACCACGGAGGGAACATTTCGAACAGATTTTGATTGAATTATCAAAGAGGAGCGTACGAATGGATATAATCCTGAACACAAAATATGAAAGGCCTTGATATTATGGATATTGACAAATACGTAAAACAGTTCTCGGCACCAGCGATGATGTTTTAAGAATTACTGACGAACATTTACAGGTAAATGAAACAATGAATTTCTCAGTAAAATAGACCTGTAAAAAAATCGAACACTGAACCAACTTTCGTTACAAGAAGATTGGTTACTGAAATCTGGCAGTCAGTCAGTCCACCTGCTGCCTTGCATTCCCATTTTTCATCCAGTTTTTTTAATCCCACTGGAAACAGTCCCCCCCCCCCTCCTACCCACTGTTTCTTACTTCCACCCTATATTTGTCACTCCTGCTGTCCACCATTTACTTTCTGCAACTTCCCTCCATTCACTGTTTGTTGCCTTCACTTTCCACACTCTACCTCCCACCTTTACCCCTTGTCTCCGAGCACTTACCTCCACTTTCCATCTCCCACATCCCTCTCCGCATTACCTCCAGTTCTTCTCTTGTTACCTCACCCATTTATCTCTCACGCTTACCCTCACGACTGGACAAGACGTGGGATGTCGAGTTGGAACAGTTACGTGAGAGAGTGACGATTAGCAGACACCTTCATTTGTTCCCACAGTCTCTCCCCTTTCCCATATGCCCCCCTCCCCCCCCATTGCCCTCCACATACTCATCTCCCGCTTTACTCATCGGATTATCCCCTACATTCACCCTTCTCATATATTTCCCTGTCCACCACATACATCCACTTCTGCGTTATTCACCTGACTCAGGCCAGTCATGCTTCATCTTCTCTCTTTTCCATACATTTACTGGTTAATTTACATCACCTTAACTCTACCTTCCTGTTTGCCTAACTAGTGATTTACCTGTGTACTGTATTTAGTTACCTACCATCCTACATACCTAGCTACTCACCTACCCACCTGCCTGCTTACCTACCTACTTACTTAGCTACTTATCACTCATTCCCCCGTACGACTCATTTTCCATATACTTTACCTATCTGCTAGTATATTTACCTACATATCCTTTAACAACTCATTTACTTATTCGCACTACCCACCCACCTATACAGTCTACTCATTTATTAACATCACGACATCCATCTACCCTACCACCTCTACCCACCTGCCCACTTAGCCTAACCACGCATCTACCGACCCTACCCAAGTGTGGACCTTGTACATGCAAAACAATACAGCACATCCCTTCTCACACCTGACCTACACCATAACCCTTACCCACACCACACCTGTTACCCACACCTTATTTCTTACTCACACCTTACCTACACCATAACCCTTACCAACACTACACCTGTTACCCACACCATAACCCTTACCCCCACCACAGCTGTTACCCACACATTACTCACACTTTACCCACATTTAATTCCTAACATTCATCCCACATTCACTCTTTACGCATAATTACTCTCGTTTTACTCATACCAGACTCATATTTACACCATTCTTACTCGTTACTAGCATTTCACCTATGCAACCCCTGGCCAATCCTACATACACCCACCCTGTCTACTGTATGTGTACGAGTTATCACATTAACTCACCCATCAGTTCATCCAGTACGTCCATCAAGTATTCATCTGACCACCAATCATCATCAATTTATTCCTACCTAATCACTCGTTCAATCATCCAGACCCATCCATCCATCCTTGCATCCATCCATCAGTAAGATTTGCATAATTATTCATCTCTTCCTTCATTTGTCTTCACTACTCGAATGACTCTAATCTTATTCGAGTTTACTTTCCTATCTACTCATCAGCCTACCTACCCACTTAGCTGTCTGTCTGTCCACCTACATACGTATCATCCTGCCTCCCATCCTGTCTACTTACCAGCAAATCATACTATCTACCACTAAACCTACTTTCCTGTGTATCTGCCTTGTAATGAGACAACAAACCACAAAATTAATAAAATTGGTACTTACGTATACCAACAAAGGCAACCGGATTATATTAAACTGCATTACTTAATTACACATGAATTACATAACAGTGATGAATGCACAGCACTGATGAATAATTATATAAATCTTACCTGATGCAAGCATTGATGGATGGATGGGTCTGGATGATTGAACGATTTTTTTTTTCTCATACACAATTGACTAACAACCTTTATGATGGGGTGCGTCAATGCATTAGACAAAGTAAATCGCAGGAGAATACGACCCCCAAGTCCTGAGAAGCTAGACGTTACGTAGTCGAGAAAGTGTCGACCAAGCTGTTGAACGGGAGGGTGGTTGTGATTGCATGCTACGTTTTCCAGTGTATTTTATAAACTGAGAGAGCATCTATAACTGTCCAGAGGGGGAGGGTGTGAGGCTACTCTGTGTATTTCTCCACTTTTTTTTCGTCGTCAGT
>NW_027643774.1:37500-51587 GCF_032717465.1 Coenobita brevimanus | reverse complement strand
ACAAATTAGAAATATGGTATAAGTGATTTCAGAGTCATGATTTTATTTACCCTTTGATAAAATACTTGAGAAGTACTTTTTAAATGTGGCCATTTATGTATTACTGAATGTGTCATTGTGAGTAAAGAGAGAGGCTTGTGTTTCAATTGGTTATGTAAATATTTATGTACATTATTTTTATTTCACCATTTCAACTGTAGAAGTCTTGCCACCACTGAATAAAATCATTGGTAATGGCCAGAATACAATTTAAAATGATGTCCTTAGTCTGAAAAAGATATATCCTTAGCTGAATCAGATTGTGTAGTATTATTCAGAGTCAAATGCAGAAGACATCTGTTGGCTGAATGTGTTCATTTTTGACATGTGTACATTGTCATATTTTACTTGACCATGTTGAGGATGAAGAGTGATAGGACAGTACAGTATCCTCATTCATTGTACTGCATTAGTCATTGTACTCATCAGTGTGATTCTTACAGTGACATCACAGGAAGAGGTGGCCAAACGAGCACGAGATGAAGTGGCTTGTCTGCGTACGTCCTCAGAGGGAAAGGTTGAAAAGTGAGATTGGTTGTTTGCTAATTCTTGACTGACATTTATTTTATATATCTTACATTTGACCTTTATATGATTTATTTATTACAGTACGGGAGGCCTGCATGTTATCAGATTTTTATTGCATCTATCTGTCCCTGCACAACCTCATGCCCTAACCCCAGCAGGGATGCCCACTGATCATCACCATTTGACTCCCCTCCACCATCAGGCAGCCATCTCATCAGTTCACACCAGCCTCCCTCTTATACCTTTCCAACCCATCCCTTCATCTCATTCTCATTTTCCACCTCACTCTCCTTCTCTTCCCATCCACCTCACTTGCATACACACTCTCCCAATCTTTCATTCTTTATTATCTCCACATGGCCAAAGTATTGCATGGTACTTCTAATATTTCCCAGCACATCCACATCCACACAGCAGTGCTCTTTTGTGTCCTTATTATATATATCTCTTTTTGTAGCTGCATCTCATTTCTACCCTCACTGTTTGTGTCCTTCCAGTATTACCGTATATGTGTTGCTGCTGTTGTTACTGTTGCCTAATCCTGGTCAGCTTGACCAGCTGACCTTTTGACTGCAGATAAACAGCCATCAGTATGAGGTTATCCCATAGGTTCCAACACCACTGTTATTGCATCTTTGTCTTAGCTGCATGTTCCGTGCAGTGCTCCATTATGCGTGTTATGTTGCGTGGGCTTAGTCTGCAAGTGGGGAACGTCATCCATGAATCTTAAGCTAATAACATAGGAGGGATGGGTACTGTCCTGGTCTAGGCCTAGCTAGATGAACTCTGTCAGCTCTCTTTAACCCGTTAACTGCGCATGGCAGTTTTTTGGAAGTGTCTGGTGCGCAGACATAGGGGAAAAAATGAAATTTCCCAAAGGCCAAATTTTGTCTTAGGAATTGAGAGAACACATGCCAAAGTATGTGGTAATGAAATATGAGCTCAATATTTACCATAGTAAAGCCATGGATGAACATTGAAGTATCTCATTCCCAGTCGGAATGTATGGTTTTCGGTTTCGGTTTTGTAGACTCAAACATGCTTGCATGGGTCGGCCTTGGTTACCATGGCACAATATTCAAAATTCACCCGTGCAGCCAGGGCTGTATTGAGCAGTCGCACTCGGAACAGCCCAGGCTGTATAGAGCAGTTAACGGGTTAAGGATACTTGTGATGGGTGGATATTGTTCAGTGTAGGAATGTCTGGGGGTGGGATGTTGTTGAAAAGGTTCTGGTAATGTTTGTGTGGTGATGGTTTTATTTGCCTGGTTGTATTGTGTGGCTTTGTCATATAACTTCAGTACAGGGGTGTTCTGTGTCAGCATAGGCTGCTGCTTAGAACTGTATGCCTCCCTTATCAGGATATTCTCCAACAGGGAGGGCTTTTGAGTTAGAGTGTAAGGAGGCAGTGGGAGTAGTATTGGCTCTATGAGTGATGGTACATAGAGCATTTTTCTGTATGGTCTGTAAGGAGTTGTAATGGATGTGGGTGTTAGGCAGGGGATGGGGAGCCCATGCAGGGGAAATCAGGACAACTTCCGGATGTGATATATTGTTTCTATAGTAGGGAGAGTGTTTCATTTTGTTATCCAAAGTCTCTGTCCCTGTATGTGTTGTAAGTGTCTTTATTGTGGTGGTGCTTCACATCTCAGTCTTGTATGTGGTCCTTGAAAGTGTGTGTAAAGTTGTATACTGTTAGCTTCCATTATTTGCATTAACATTAATGGCTCCAATCAGAGAGCAAAACAAAATTTAAAAGGCATAATAAATGCTCCTGAGGCATCTGAAAAAATATAGTTTTCAAGTTGTTTTTTCAACTCTATAATAGTATTACTGTAGTAACATCCATCCATCATCCAATCCTATGCCGCCCCATTAGAAGCGTAGGAGCCCTGGGCCTGGGCAAGTTGGTCCTGAGCATTTAAGATGAGAGTGACCAGCCTCACTCATCCCAGAGTGGTATTATGTGAACAATAAACCGCAGCCATCCCTTGGATATAAACTTACACAGGCTCAGTCTGATTGGGAGCGCCTTAATTACAACACTAAACCACCAGGCACCCTTGAATTACAGGTTATATGGTTGCACCACCCAGTGTAGTAAATGGTTTCGTAAGGTGTACAGGAAACCATTTGTCTTGTCACTCAGTGTAGAGTCACCTATGGGCAGAAGGAAGAGGAAAGGATGAAGGAAAGAAAGACAGAGGAGTGAATGTAAGTCACCCATAGGCAGAAGGAAGAGGAAAGAATGAAGGAAAGAAAGATGGTAAGAGGAAGGAAGGAAAAGAGGAAAGGGCAGACACCCAAAGCAGGACTGCATTAAGTGAGTGGATGGTGAGCATATCATCATAATAATCGTCATGGTTATCGTCATCAGGCTGCATCAGTCTACTGCATCATGAAGGCCTCTCCCATCTGTTTTCATTCCACCCTATTGGCTTGTGTAGGTCTTTTCACCTTTCAGTAACTGTGCAGTTTTGCTACTGAATCCTTAGTCCCGGAGGCCTCCATGCAGCACCTCATTCTATGACTTTTGGTTTGCTCCTGGGCGTTCTTACCTCCTCATACCTGTGCCCATCCTCAGCCATTTTCCTTCACCCATCCTCTCTACATGTCCAAACTGTTGTGACCTACTGGTTTATATCACATCCCTAATGCTTCTCATACCAAATCTCTTTCACAGCACACTATTCCCAGTTCTTTTGGTCACATAGTGATGCTCATTTTGAGGTGAATAATATTGCTTTGCATTAGCTGGAAAATGTGAGTACGTTTAAGTACTTGGGTAGAGTGATGAGTAAGGATGGAGGTTTGGAGGGTGAAGTGCTTGAAAGGGTACAGCAGGGAAGAAAGGTTGCTGGTTCTTTGAAAGCAGTGATAAGAAACAGGGAAGTGAGCATGGAAGTGAAAAAGTTACTACATGACAGTATTGTGATACCAACTCTAACGTATGCAAGTGAAGCTTGGACGTTGTTGGAAGGACACAAGTCAAGAGTGAGAGCAGTGGAAATGAGTTATTTAAGAGGAGCCTGTGGAGTCACATGGAGAGACAGGCTGACGAATGAGGATATAAAGAAGTGTTGTGGTGTGGATATGGATGTGATAGGAAGCGTTATGAGGAACACACTGAGATGGTTTGGCCATGTGGAGAGGATGGAGGGTGAAAGACTGACGAAGAGAGTGTATGTGAGTGAGGTGGAGGGGGGAAGAGGGAGGGGGAGGTCGAGGATGAGATGGAGGGATGGGGTGGAGAGGTATATGAGAGAGGGGGGTGTGAGTTGGGAGCAGGGCAGTGAAATGGTGGGGGACAGGGCGACTTGGAGGTGATTTGTTTGTGGCCACCCCAAACGGGATTGAGGCGTCTGGCAATAGATAGATAGATAGATTAGCTGGACTCAGCCAAGAGAGAATTAATGATACCAGTATTAACAGTCAGACTGGTATGACTCATCTTTGCTGTATAAAATCTTGTAGCATTAACTGGTATAAAATACTACACTGTTGACTTGTATAAAATATTTGATTGTTTATGAATAAAATACTAGATTGTTGACTTGTATATAATACTAGATTGTTGACATGTATAAAATACTAGATTGTTGACCTTATACTAGATTGTTGACTTGTCTTGTTAATTTATGGTGTTGGTGTACCCTCAGGCAGCTGGTGCGGAACCTGCTGGTGGGGTACTTTGCTACCCCAGGAGACAAGCGGTCAGAAGTGTTACGTGTCATAGCAGAGGTACTGGATTTCTCTGGGGAGGAGCGGGCCAGAACAGGACTGGACACCCAAGGCTCTTCGTGGCTATCATCTATTGCTAACTTCCTTGCACCACCTGCGAGCAATGTTAGAGTCACATCGAAAGTGGATGTCCTCGACCACACTGTAAGTGATGGATGAGATATCCTTGGAAGGATTGTGTACTATTTTTTCTTTACATCATTGATACAAAATGTGTACATCATTGGTACAAAATCTGGTACATTAAGAATTAGTGTCGTTACTTTGCCGTTTCTTTGTATATAGGCCCAAAATAACGTATGAACTTTGATTGATTTATTGCCTCTCCCAACAGTCACTCTCGCAGGCTTTTATTAGATTCTTGGAAGATGAATCAAGCCCTCAGCCTAAGGCTCGCCTTCCTGCCGTTCAGATGGCCCAGCAGACCACAGAGAAGGCTGAGAAAAAAGCACAAGCTAAAGCTCAAGCAGCCAGTAAGGTGAGACAGTAACACTGTATGTCTGTCAATCAGTCGACATCTTTAATAATGTATTCCATCCTCCCAGGAAGTGCTGGAGGAGAGCCATCCTAAGGTGGCACTGTGCACCCCAGGTGAGGAGCAGCAGCTATGCCTTTGACCTGGGAACAAAACTTGCCTAGTCTTCTCTGTGTCCCGCCAGGAGGAACTTGATCAGGCTGGCTGGGTGCTGTCTCCCTTGTGAGGGCAGCTGCTTCATGAGCTTTTTTTTTTTTTTACTCAAAGGGAGATGACTCTCTGGCATTCGTTTTTCTCCTCCTCACGCTTGCTGGGGACAATGAGAGCAATTCTGGGCTAGACACAGTACCCTTGCCAGGTTTGTTCCATACACATGACAAACACAAGATGAATGTGTAAATTTGTTCAATATAATTCTTTCAGAGAATGGTTCTTTCTCACATGCACCACATCTTCATATATCAAACAACACCACAGTACATGGGTATGTGACAGGTGCAACACCTACACAAACACCTGTCCAGTCATTCGAAACTACAATACTATCCGCCCCCTCCAACATTCCCCCAACTCACAGAAGCATTGCTACAGCAACTCAGCTGCTGCACACAAACATTACACATAATACACAGACCTACACTTGATGCACACTTCCTGGAAGATGCTGCCTAAACACATCACACCCAAATGTTGATGGCCTCAACACAAAAATTACAAATTGACAAATATTTTCTTGTTCACAACATGCTCATTGTACATGTACAAAAAACGATTCTCACATGCACACAGAAAACTCCACACAATAGTCAAAACTTTCACATCCACACAGACAGAACTGATGGCCATGGAGGAGGCCTCATCCATCCATCCTCTGCAAAGACACATCACAGACATCACAGTCTCTCTTCCAGAATGACACCACATTCAAAATACAGTTAGTGTCAAATCTGGCCTCAAACATGAAATAAATATTTTTTAAAATTTGCATTCCCCCAGCACCTCCCATGTTGTAGCAGTGCAATACAACCCTCAGCTTCTCCCCCTAACAAAGATACATAACTGTAATTGCTGGAGACTTAAACACAAAAAAAAGCTGTCTGGTACAAACACAGTGAAATCAACCTCTGGGGCCTCAACATTACATCACAGCTATGTGGCAGCATCACATTTCTCTTTATTGATGTTCAGCACAAGCAGTGCTCATTTTAAATCAAATGTGTTCCAAAATATCACATTATTTTTAAACATTCAGGACTGAAATTGGGGTAAACTGGCAGACTATAAAAGGTAGCAGTGGAACTTTCATACAGTACAGGGATGCAGTTTTTCAGTAATTTAGTTGCTGTGGACTTGTAGCAGAAAAGAACATCATGAATGATAACTTAGTGTATTATGTTTGCTGAATGTAATGGATTTGCTTTTCTTACACAGATCAACCCATTTGTCAGCACTGGAGAAGTCAGTGGGCACGTTGACTCAGATTCACGCACTTCTTCACCCCTTTTGGCAGCTGCTTCTACCGCCCCGAGCCTTCCCACTATCACCCCTTCCATCACTCCTGTTCCCGACCCCATCCCTGCCATCACCACCACACCAGCAATCTCCACCACCAAATACCTCAGTAATCTTCTTACTCCAGTGAAAGATGATGAAAATGCCAACAAACAAGTACTTGAGTAGGTTATGCAAAAGATTATTAACAGACAGAGTTGTAGTGGCAAAGCTTTATTCTTAGTAGAATGATACACCACATGTTTCTTCCTTCTCGGTATCTAAGAGAACATTCTGTGAAATTATTTTCCTTTCAGTATGGTAAAACTACTGTTGTTTAATTGAATGCTTTGCAATAGCATATGCCACATATACTGTGCAGTGCAGTGCCATTGATGGCATGAGAAACAGTTCTTTCTCAAGATAAAAAACTGTGATAATGGGTACTGTGTAAATGTAATTCATCATAATCATTGTCCTTTCCCTGTTTCCCACTGATAATTGGGATGAATAGGGTACAGAAATGTAAAGGAGGAAAACAGAAGGAGAATGTATATAATGTACACAGTCTTTTACACATGAGGAAAATGGGACTTTATTCTGTACACAGCTAGTTTTTATTATTTGTATTCATCATAGTGACCCTGATACATTGTGAAGGATTTACTGGTGTTGAAAACTTAAAGATGATATATGTGGGTGATGGTATGAGGCTATACATAGCACTCTGCTAACTAACTTGTCTAACCTTACATTTTTAGCATTTATATTACAGAGATTATGTTTTTCATGCACCTAAGGTTATTCTAGTATGCTCTAGGAGTCTTGCTAACTGAAGCATTTATTGTATTTTTATTGGTATTCTTATCATTGTAATCCAATTTTACACATTTTACATAGGGTAAGGAGATCCAGAACACAGGTCTTTATCTTTATTGACACATGCATCAAAGGAGAAAGGTTGGCCCCTTTTTGTCCTGCAGACTGCTTGCAACACAGACAAAGTGGAGTTGCTACAATCATACTGTATGTCAGTGCAGAGTTGGAAGAGGATTCTGCATTTATGTCATCACCTTAAACACCTAAAGTCTAAGAATCAGCAACAGCTAGCTAGTCCCAGTTACCCTTTCCCTTTACAAAAGGCTGTGTGATTGAATTCTAGAACAAGTGAACTTAGTTGACCACTCAGTGCCCCAGATACTGACGTGAAGAAGAATCAAAGTTAGTTTTAAGAAGAAAAAAAATTGGGGGCACATAGAATCTTATTGTTCTTTAAGAACTTTCATGTTATCTTTCTTCAGTAATATGCCACACATAGACAATTACAGTATTGGCACAGTGTGTACTGTATTATTAAATTAATCAAATGCATTGCTGAACAAAAAGTTTTCCAGCTGATATATTACAGTTGCTATATTAATAAGTACCCCACAGACACACGTAGGTCATCTTCTGTAATGTTAATTGTGCATGAAATATTGTTGCTCCAGTGGCCAGTTAGACACTTAATACAGTGCCTTGTGAAGGAGCTGTTGATATAAATGCTGGTGAAGATAACTGTAAGTCAAGCTGAGATTTTTACACTGTTGGCTTGTTGAACTTCGAATATATATATACACAGTGTTACTAAATATGTACATGTTCGATATTAGTTAAAAGTTAAAGTATTCATCTGTAGAAAATTGTACATACAAAGTATCACATTACCATTTTGATTACTGATTATCAGGAATACGTTGGTTAAGTTTATTTTTTATTTTCTCTTATGTATGCAGTATGTTAGACAGAAGTTTTGCTGGCTTAACTGCAGGGCTTTTATATAACATGTTGGTAATAGAACTTTAGGTGCTAAACATATTATTATATATTTTTTTTTTAATATAGTTGATGCTGGTGTGGCAGTGTAAATATATATGAAGGTAATTATGTCTTCAAAACAGTTGTATGGTCAGTTTTTTGTTATCCAGATCGTATCCTGGGTTGTAAAAAAAATACTTCCGTGACAACTTGATTCACCAACATATTAATCAGTCTTTATCCCCAGCAGTTACTCTTATATAACTTGTATTTCAATTGTATCGGAGTAAGAGTGGTCTTCTGTATGTAGATATCTTATGCCACATAATGCAAGGGTTACGTGGTTATGTAGACTCACCAAAAAGTATCTGAATGCTGGACACACCTGCAGATTTGAAACGTATGACCAAAGAATGTGAAAACCACATTCTTTGTACATACCTCTGTCAGTATGGTTACTGCACCATACATCAGTGTAGTAGCAGTAGTAAAAGTAACAGCAGAGTAACCTTGGTCTGCCTGGCCAAGCAGCCCATTGACAGCAGGCAGGCAGTTGGCTACATTAACAGCCATACCACATTGAATGCACCGCTTCTTGTCCAGTTGGTGAAGTTAAGCATCATTGGGTCTGGTTAGTACTGTACTTGGATGGGTGACCGCCTAGGAACACCAGATGCTGTTGGCGTTGAGTTTTGTGGTTGGTAGGGGCACTCATCATCCACTAACTCTATGTAGTGCTGCTCTCGGGTGCTGGCTCTTTTCTCTTTTCCTTCCTTCTCTCCATCCTTCTTCCTCTGTCTTTCTCTGCTTCATTCTTTCCACTTCTTTTTATCTACCGGTGACTACACTGAGTGATGAGCCTAATGTTTTCCTTTAACCAGAAAACCATTTACTATGCTGGGTGGTAACCATATAACCAAATTATAGTATCTGATGGTTTAGTGGGCAATTAAGACGCTCCAGTCGGATTGAGCCTGTGCAGGTTTATATCCAAGGGATGGTTGGGGTTTATTGGTCAGGTAATACCACTCAATGACGAGTGAGGCTGGTCACTCTCATCTTAAATGTCAGGACCAACTGCCTAGCCCCAGGCTCCTACGCTCCTCATGGGGCAGCACTGGATTAGATGATGAATCATAGGGCAATGTAGGATTGGATGATGGACGGATGGATGAATGGTAAAATACTCGTACAATGAACTAATGTTCTCTTGTGTTGGACAGCATTTGCCACAGCAAGATGTGGGAAAAAGTGTGGAGATTGGTTTCCTGGATGGATGCTGCATTTGTGCCTCTCCACCCAGTTAACAGGAGCACCATAAGACTCCACAGTGCCCTGTTATTTGGTTGATGTGGTTACCATCCAACATTTTAAATAGATTCCTGGATTGCAGGAAACTATTAGGCATGTCACTCAGTCTGGAGCCACTAAGGAAGTAGGCAGCAGCACTACATCAAGTGAGTAGATGATGATCACCAAAACCTACCACTACACCAATGTAATCGCTTCAATTGCATCACTCCACAACCAGGTTTACCAATCATTCTGAGATGCGTTCTGTTCATTTTACACTCATTATGCCAAGGTGTACAATTCGGGTAATTTTTGGTGGTGTATGTTCAGGAAAATTAAACTGCTGGAGTGGAAGAATGTCCATGTACATAATTATTTATATGCATTTTGTATAGGTATTATGCCTTTATAAACGATATGAATTATAAGATTATGTTTATTGTGGAGGCAAAGTAATCTGTATTCATCAGGCATAGTGTAGTTGTACATAATTCCATGTATAAAGTATTACTAACATTTGGTGAAGTAATACAATTGATTTGCCATCCATGCAGATGTCCTTTTATTTTCTTTCTGGATTTTTTTTTTTTCCCTTTTTTTTTTTTTCAGCAACTGTGGCTCAGTGAATTAGAACATGCCGCTCTGACCAAAGGGTCGAAGGTTCAAAACAACGAGTCCACTCAAGGGTCATTGGTAGGCATTAGAAAGGGCATCCAGTCATAAAGCGCTACATGTCCCAAATCAAAGTCCTCTACCCAGGGGCAACGCCTTAGTCCTTATCGACATGGCGTAAAAAAAAGAAAGAAGTGTTTATCTTGTTATTACCAGAGGTAAGGATTCTTTCATTACAACCCTGTAGCATCAGTGGAATAGGGTGGTACTCCCAAGGTTGATGACAGAGCTGGAACTCCCCTTTCATCAGCCCTCAAAACATAGTTCCTGACCATCTTTCTTTGCTGAAAACTTCAGTGTTTTAGTACACAGAGGGTTGGCCAACATTCTCTCATACACGTTCGTCTGTCTACACGAAACTTCGTGCACATTACGCATCACACTTGCACTCTCAAGATTACGAGAAATAGCATCCAAACATCCATATTCAGAGTTCCAAAGGGCGAAGACCACAAATGACACTGGGGATTATCATATGAGATGTACCGAATGCTGTCTGATACTCTTCCCTCTTAAGCTGTATGTATAGTTTATCAGACCTAACATGGCTGAGATCTTATATTTGCTGCTTATTTCTCATAGCATAATTACAAAGTTGGGAATCTACGAGTGGATGGAGTGGTTGGTCAGTGGGGTGTGCCAGCTGAAGTAGATGGGAATGGTAGTGCTTTGGTGGACATCTGTGCTTGTAAGGGGTTGGCAATAGCCAACACCTACTTCCATCATAAGATGATCCACCGGTATACATGGAGAGTAATGAGGAGGATGGATGGTGAACTTGTTGAACGAAAGGCAATGATAGACTACGTGTGTGTGGATGAGCGAATGAGAAGACAAGTGTTAGATGCAAGAGTGTGGAGAGGGTGGGGGAATGGAGTCTCGGACCATCACTTAGTGATGGCCAAGGTAAAGATGCCAAGAAAGTGGTTGAGGAGGCGAAGGGGAAGACAGGAGGAAGCAGCTCCTGTGAGAAGAGTGGAGAAATTGCAAGATAGTGAGAAAATGACAGAGTATAAGAGCATAGTGGAAGAAAGATAGGGAAGGTATGAGCTAAAGCAGATGGAAGGGGTGGAAGACGTATGTAAGATATTCAGGGAAGAGATAGGCAGCGTGTGAGGCGGTTTGTGGAGTGAGGAGGAGATGCAAGGGTGTGCAAGGGACAACATGGTGGAATGATGAGGTGAAACGAGCTGTGGAACAAAAGAAGAAGGCATATGGTGAATGGTTGGCGAGTAGAGGTAGGGGAGAAGGTGAGAGAGAGAAGAGAGAGGTATATGTGAGCAGGAGAAGGGAGGTTAAGAGACTGGTGAAGGAGAGTAATAAGAAAGTGGATGAAGAGTTTGGGAGGAATCTGAGTATGAAATGGAGGGAGAGTAAGAAATTGTTTGGAAGGAGGTAAAGAAAGTAAGGCAGTGTGAAAGGGGAAATAATAGGGGAGTGAAAGATAGGAATAATAGATTGTTGGTGGAGAAGAGAGAGAAATTGAGGAGATGAAAGGAGCACTTTGAGGATTTGTTGAATGTAGAGAGTGAGAGCAGTGTGAGAATAAGTGGTTGGGGAATGGCTGGGAGAAGAAGAGATGAGAGGAGGAAGGAAGAGATCAGTAGGGCGGAAGTAGTGGAAGCGATGAAGAAGATTAAGCTGGGAAAGGCCCCAGGAATTGATTGAGTGTGTGGTGAAATGCTTAGGTATGGGGGTGAGATTGTTGTGGAGTGGATATGGAAGTTGTGTAGATTGGCTTGGGAAGAGGGAAGGGTTCCATAGGACTGGAAATCAGGTATAATTGTTCCTCTGTACAAAGGAAAAGGGGAGAGAGAAGTATGTGGTTTACCATAGGGGTATTTGCCTTCTTAGTGTGACTGGTAAAATATATGGTAGAATACTCATTGATAGGGTTAGGCATATGACAGAGGAGCTAGTTGGAGAAGAACAAGGGGGATTAAGGAAGGGAAAAGGGTGTGTAGATCAGATATTTGTTCTAAGATGTTTAGTGGAGAAGTATCTAGAGAAGGGAAGGAAAGTGTATGCTGCCTTCATGGACTTGGAGATAGCTTATGACAGAATAGATAGGCAAGGTATGTGGAAGGTATTAAGAATATATGGAGTGGAGGGGAAATTGTTGAGTGCTGTGAAGAGTATGTACGAGGGGTCTAGGGCTATGGTGCGAGTGGATGGTGAGCTGAGTGAGTTCTTTGATCTCAATGTGGGACTGAAACAGGGGTGTGTGATGTCTCCATGGCTGTTTAATATATATATGGATGGGGTTGTAAAGGAGGTGCAAGGTAGGGCAGTGGATGTGGGGCTGGCCCTAATGAATGAGGGTGAGATTTGGAAGCTTCCGGTGTTGCTGTTTGCTGATGATACGGTATTGTTGAGTGAAGATGAATGGGAGTTGCAACGTTTGGTGAATGAATTTGGGACAGTGTGTAGGAGCAGGAAGCTGAAAGTTAATGTAAGCAAAAGTAAAGTTATGGTGTTTGAGAGGAATGAAGTCACAGAGTGTGCAGTGAGGTTGGATGGTGAGGATATGAAGAATGTGAGTGCATTCAAGTACTTGAGTAGTGTGATGAGTAAGGATGGAACTTTGGGGGATGAAGTACGTGAAAGGGTACAGGAGGGAAGGAAGGTTGTTGGTACACTGAAAGCAGTGATGAGAAATAGGGAGGTGAGTATGGAAGTTAAGAAGTCACTGCATGATGGTATTGTGATCCCTACCCTGACGTATGGAAGCGAGGCGTGGACCTTGCAAGAGGGGAACAAGTCAAGAGTGAGAGCAGTGGAAATGAGTTACTTGAGAGGAGCATATGGAGTGACGTGGAGGGACAGGTTGACGAATGAAGAAGTGAAGGAACGTTGTGGGGTAGATGTGGATGTGGTTGAGAAGATTAGGAGAAATACACTGAGGTGGTTTGGACATGTGGAGAGAATGGAGAATGAAAGACTGACTAAGAGGGTGTATGTAGGTGAAGTGGAGGGAGGGAGAGGGAGGGGTAGACCGAGGATGAGGTGGAGGGATGGAGTTGAGAGGTATATGAGGGAGGGGGGGTGAGTTGGGGGGAGGGTAGTCAAATGGTGGGTGACAGAGTGACTTGGAGGCGTTTTGTCTGCGGCCACCCTTTGCGGGATTAGGGCGTCGGGCTATAGATAGATAGATAGATAATTACAGGCAGAAGAAGACGATAACACGGCTCTACATATCTTCAACAGCACTTTTTCGTGACTAGCATCATATTCTAATGTCAGGTTCTTGTTACAGCTCAGCATTCAAGATGGAGAGATGGCAATTTTAGGCCAAGTTAAGGTGAAATTCTGTATCCATTCCATAACACCTTTTCGTGACTATACCGGTCTTCCTCTAACAAGGGCCAGATTCCTTCCTTGTGTAGGTCATTTTACTCATTTCACGTAGCCCAATGCCAAGAAATGACAATGGTATGGCTCTACATCCTTTACATAGCACTCCTTCGTGACTAGCATCATGTTTTGGTGTTCATCTATCGTTACAACTCAGCATTCAAGATGGATAGATGGTATTTTTAGGTCCATTTAGGGAAAAGAGAGTATTGTTCTATATTCTAGTGTTAATGTATCCTTACTGCCCAGCATTTAAGGTGAGGAGATGTCATTATTAGGCAAAGTGAAAGTGAATAGAGTATGGTAAACATCTAAGTATAATTTCTGACTTTGCTACGGTCCCTGATGCTTCCTCTACGACGGTTTTCTCTTATGCACTCAGGCTCCTAAGACCCAATCCCAGCTGAATAAAATCGTCTGGAGTCTAATACATAAAAGTACTAGGGTTGTCACGATCATTGGAGGGTTAATATTTACAGCATTAACGCTCTCAGACACTTATAAATAGCTCACAGGTGCATAACTGCCTCTTGTATTAGCTAGAATAAAATACTAGAGTTACCCTGAAGGTGAGAGGGCCTCCGTGCCCTCTAATGGTTGTAAAAATGGTTGGGTAAAGTTTCACACGAGTTTCTGGGCTGAACAAGCATGGCATTCCATTGGTCAGTCAGTGGTACTCGGACGATAAGAGGGTGAG
>NW_027643774.1:17500-32500 GCF_032717465.1 Coenobita brevimanus | reverse complement strand
AAAAGAAATAATTCGTGTACTCTATTGGATGACGTGGCTGTGGACGTATTATAACTACATATTTACACGGTAAAGCAATTCCACTATGACACGAGCTGTTGACAATGCTGGTGCTCTTGGGTCTAAAGAAGCTATTTTTTCGGTGACAATCCCTACTAAGAAATGAGTTCATTATTCACACACCCGTCCGGCAAGGGAGATACAATAATCCTGGTTAACATCTGTTTATTTCAAAGGTGTCCTGAGGTTTATGAAAAGTCCCAAACACTCCTTGCTAATTAAACAGCCGATGGAAAATATGTTAAATACCATTGTTAAGTTTGCCAACATTTACAAACCACACTGATATATTTCCAGAGGTAGATTTTTGTGATTTGCGTCGTAGCAGTGGCTAATTGTACACACCATCTCTAAACTCCCACCTTCTCTATGCCCGCTACTCCAGTCCCCCTTCCCTACCCCCTCACCTCTTCCCTACCCCCTCACCTCTTCCCTCTACCCCCTCACCTCTTCTCTACCCCCTCACCTCTTCCTTACCTCCTCACCTCTTCCCTACCCCCTCACCTCTTCCCTACCCCCTCACCTCTTCCCTACCCCCTCACCTTTTCCCTATACCCCTTCCCCTCTTCCCTCTACCCCCTCACCTCTTCCCTCTACCCCCTCACCTCTTCCCTCTACCCCCTCACCTCTTCCCTCTACCCCCTCACCCCGTCCCTCTACCCCCTCACCTCTTCCCTACCCCCACACCTCTTCCCTCTACCCCCTCACCTCTTCCCTACCCCCCACCTCTTCCCTACCCTCCACTTCTTCCCTGCCCCCTCACCTCTTCCCTCTACCCCCTTCCCCCCTTCCCTACCCCCTCACCTCTTCCCAACCTCCTCACCCCTTCCCTACCCCCTCATCTCGTCCCTCTACCCCCTCACCTCTTCCCTATACCCCTTCCCCTCTTCCCCCTCCCCTCTCCCCTCTCCCCTACCCCCTCCCCTCTTCCTTACCCCCTCTCCTCGTCTCTACCCCCTCACCTTTTCCCTCTACCCCCCTCCCATCTTCCCTACGCCCTCCCCTCTTTCCTCTACCCCCCTCCCCTCTTCCTTACCCCCTCCCCTCTTCCCTACCCCTCCCCTCTTCCTTACCCTCTCCCCTCTTCCCTACCCCCTCACTTTTTCCCTCTACCCCCTCACCTCTTTCCTCTACCCCCCTCTCCTCTTCCCTACCCCCTCTCCTCTTCCCTACCCCCTCTCCTCTTCCCTACCCCCTCTCCTCTTCCCTACCCCCTCACCTCTTCCCTCTACCCCCCTCACCTCTTCCCAACCATTCATTTCTTCCCTACCCCCTCCCCTCGTCCCTACCCCCCTCATCTCTTCCCCCTACTCCCCACATCTCTTCCCTACCTCCTCACCTTTTCCCTCTACCCCCTCACCTTTTCCCTCTACCCCCTCACCTCTTCCCTCTACCCCCTCACCTTTTCCCTCTACCCCCTCACCTTTTCCCTCTACCCCCTCACCTCTTCCCTCTACCCCCTCACCTCTTCCCTACCCCCTCACCTCTTCCCTCTACCCCCTCACCTCTTCCCTCTACCCCCTCACCTCTTCCCTCTACCCCCTCCCCTCTTCCCTCTACCCCCTCCCCTCTTCCCTCTACCCCCTCCCCTCTTTCCTCTACCCCCTCCCCTCTTCCCTACCCCCTCACCTCTTCCCTCTACCCCCTGACCTCTTCCCTCTACCCCCTCACCTCTTCCCTCTACCCCCTCACCTCTTCCCTCTACCCCCTCACCTCTTCCCTCTACCCCCCTCACCTCTTCCCTCTACCCCCTCACTTCTTCCCTCTACCCCCTCACCTCTTCCCTACTCTTCACCTCTTCCCTACTCCTTCACCTCTTCCCTACTCCTTCACCTCTTCCCTCTACCCCCTCACCTCTTCCCTCTACCCCCTCATCTCTTCCCTCTACCCCCTCATCTCTTCCCTCAACCCCCCTCCACTGTTCTCTATCCCCCACCTCTTCCCTACCCCCCCACCTCTTCCCAACCCCCTCACCTCTTCCCAACCCCCTCACCTCTTCCCAACCCCCTCACCTCTTCCCTACCCCCTCACCTCTTCCCTACCCCTCCACCTCTTCCTTCTACCCCCCCACCTCTTCTACCCCCCCTCCCATCTCCCTGCTACCAGTCAAACCTCCCCTACCCTCACACCTCTGCTCTCCACCTCTCAGGTTGAATTTTTCCATTGACACGAAGAAAGAAGAGGATTTTCGCACGACCAAGCAGGCAGAGGATATTTACACGGCCAGGCAAGCAAAGGATATTTACACCGACACGACAGACGACAGGAGTGGGAAATAATAGCTTTCTCCCCAAGTAAAAGGTATTTGAACCATTTTTAAACTTTTTGAAATGTGAAATATTTTTTTCTGAGCTTTTCTCACATCGTACACTTAGTCATGCATTTTGTTTATTGTTAAAAGAGTGATTTTCACACAGACACAGACACACACACACACAGACACACACACACACACACACACACGCACACACACACACACACACACACACACACACACACACACGCACACACACACACACGCACACACACACACACACGCACACGCACGCACACGCACACACACGCACACACACACACACACGCACGAAACACGCACACGCACCACACACGCACACGCACAAATCTCTCTCTCTCTCTCTCTCTCTCTCTCTCTCTCTCTCTCTCACGCAGACAAATTTTGCACGAGAGCACTGATAGCTGTGTGGTGGTTGTGATGGTGATGATGTCAGCGGTGTTGGTGGTGGTGGTGTGTGGTTGTGATGGTGGTGGTAGTACGTGGTTGTGGTAGTGGTGATAGTGTTATGCTGGTGGTTGTATTACGATGGAGTGTGGTTGTGGTGGAGTGTGGTTGTGGTGGTGGTGGTGGTAGTGTGGTTGTGGTGGAGTGTGGTTGTGGTGGTGGTGGTGGTAGTGTGGGTGTGGTGATGGTACAGTATGGCTGTGAAGAACTTAAAGGAAGGATGTGTGGAATGGGAAGGAATTGGGTGACAAGTTGGGGTTAGAAGACATTGACGTAAGTTTGCAATATAATGTTGGTGTTATGGAAAATAAATCTCTCAGGGAAATGCGCTCCGAAGCCTCCTATGCCACCCAGAATACGGGACATAGGCTCAGCAGTAGCATATAGTGAGTACTTTGGCCTAATTGATATTTGCTCCACAGAAATCGATGGAAACGACGGAGGACGAGATGTCAACCCTGGCCAGCGAGATGGCAACGCAGGCGAGGGGGAAGGCGAAGCTGCAGCCCCTGAAGACGAGATGGCAACCTCAGAAGACGAGATGGCAACCTCAGAAAACATGGCAACCTCAGAAGACATGGCAACCTCAGAAGACATGGCAACCTCAGAAAAAAGGGTGGCAACTACGGAAGAAATGGCAGCTGTAGACGACGAGATGGCCGCTCGAGAACATGGCAAGCCCTGCAGAGGAACTGGTGCAGCGTGTGTTGTAGCTTGTACTGATAGGTGATGTGGTAGGGAGGGTAGCAGCAGCTGTGGTGGCACCTGTATAGCGTTACTCTGGTAGGCATTGCATTCCTTAGGCACCTTTGATGTTCCTGTATTTCCCCAGGCGATGCAGAGACGGCTGCGAGGGAGAGACGAGACGGCCGAGAGACCTGGGGAGACCGGAGAGCCTGCAGGGAGATCGGAGCGCCGGACAGGACAGGTGACAGGTTGTATTTTTCTTTGTATTTTCCTTTAGGGTGTGATTGTGTGTGCGTACTTTTTTTTTTTTTTTTTTTTTTTTTTTTTTCGCCCGGGTGTGTGTGTGTGTGTGTGTGTGTGTGTGTTTGTGTTTAGTTCCCAGCATGCTAGGCTGGGTGTGGCAGGTAGGTGGGTCTGGGGAGGGAGGTGGGGTGGGGGAGGCGGGAGAGGGGGACTTCCTTCCACTTCCATCTTCCTCTCCGTCTGTCCTGTCTGCCTGTCCTCAGCGCAGCCGAACGTGCTGGGATGGTTTGTCTGTCTGTTAGTGTCTGTCTGCTTTAGTGCTTCTTTCTCTTCCCCACCTTTACTTTTTTATGCGCTTTTTCTTTTTCTGTCGTTCTAGAGTAAGCGTGATGGAGAGAGGGTAGAGGGGCGAGTAGGAGCGAGGGAGCGAGTTGGAGATAGACATAGAATCTACTACATAATATTAATTGCTAAAGGCATCTTGCCCGTATGTAACTGATATACTTTGATAATACTTGAAACATTTGCTCTAGTCCAATACTTTTGTGATATACTTTGAGATACTTATACTTTAATATATAAAATCTTCTGCCAGAGTAACCTAACAGCTGCTGCCATTGCTACTTGTATACTTTGTAAATGTATTGTAGTTGTAAACTCTTGTAAAACACTAAAGATAATAAAAGAATCAGCTGTATATCAACTTTACTTTGCCCTTTATGGTATTACAAATGACTAAAATATAATATCACAGAAAAAGTAAAGTATGCAAAGAAAGCATACGATGCTATACTCTAGTTCCCAAAGACATGGAACACAGTACACAGTAGACTCCGGCACAAGTTAAACGATTCTGTCCCGTCATCCTAAGAGGGTTTTCTGAAGCTGTAGGATATCGTCAGAAGCTATAGTCTCACCAATCTAAAACCAAGGTTTGGGTGGGGTCTGGCGCTGGGTGCAGCCATGCCATACTTCCTAAACGAGCGATGAGTAGATTCTGTTATTTAATAGGCATCACAGATAGGTACACACATACTAATACAATATAAACATAAGTATTCTAGCATATCAAAGGAAGGTAAACTTGTAATGCATATGGCTCTTGTACATCAATAAAGAAACGTGGCATACATATTTTACAGTGGTGCTGAAAAAAATGTAGTTACTTTTACCGACTTTCACGGTAGTTCTAAGTTGGGTAAGTAATGTAACAATTACGTTTATAATATAATTTGAAGGAATCAGTAGAACATACGCTATTTTCTTAATAGAAATAAATAAGTTAAAACACTCACGAGCGGCAACATCCAGGCCCATACTGGGAGTTAATCCATTGGAGGGAGATTAAGCTTCTGTCACGCGCTTCCACTGTTCACTTTGTTATATATATACCGGTAACTTAAATTATATTTATAACTTAAATTAGTTTGTCTTTACACACACACACAAAAAAAAACACACACATACAAACACACACACACACACACAGAAGTGGGTGAAGTCATGTCAGGCCAGGTGGCGAGGTGCGAGCGGACGAACTCTAACAGTGTCAGGTCAGCCACTACCCAATCAGAGTATAGGAAACAAGGCAACGCTGTACGCCGGGAAATCCTCGGCTGGACTCCACCCAAACCTTGGTTTTAGATTGGTGAGACTATAGCAAAGAGTAAAAGTGACATCCGCAAACCGAGAGCTCTGCGTCCAGCGCTCCGCGGTTCAAGTCCCAGAGGTGGACAGATGTTTTGACATGTAGACGTTACCAGGGCGTAGCTTGGTGGCCTACCCTTTAATATTCTGGACTAATGGTGGTCTAGCCTCGTGCACCTGCGCTCCACCTCATAAAAAAAAAAAAAAAAAAAGGAAAGCCAAGGGTTATGAATGAACTAAAGGACTGAACTAAGCGGAGAAGAACAAAAATCGTAGAGAAGATCGCCCCAAATTTGATGAGACAGTGTAGTATAACTGGGTGAAATAGGCGTTGGATATGACGGAACTAAACGGCAGTTATACCCACCACTCTTCTGTACCCTACACTACCCTGATTCAGCCTACCCTACTCTACCCAGCCCTACACTACCCTACCCAGCCCTACACTACCCTACCCAGCCCACCACCACCCAGCCCTATCCTTCCCTGCCATAACCTATCCTACCCTACCCAGCCCACCACCACCCAGCCCTATCCTACCCTGCCATAACCTATCCTACCCTCCCAAACGCAACTCGACCCATCCCTACCCCATACTGCCAAAACCAACCCAACCTTACCCCCTCCTGTCAAGACCGACACAATCCTACCCCACCCTGCCAAAACCAACCCAGTCCTACTCCACCCTGCCAAACCCGACCAATCCTTTCCCACCCTGCCAAAAACCGACCCAATCATACCCCACCCTGCCAAAACCGACCCCATCCTACTTCACCTGGCCAAAACCGACCCAATCCTACCCCACCCTGCCATAACCGACCCAACCCTACCCCACCCTGCCAAAACCGACCCAACCCTACCCCACCCTGCCAAAACCGACCCAACCCTACCCCACCCTGCCAAAACCAACCCTGTCCTACCCCACCCTGCCAAAACCCACGCAATCCTACTCCACCTGGCCAAAACCGACCCAACCCTACCCCACCCTGCCATAACCAACCCAACCCTACCCCACCCTGCCAAAACCCCCCCAACCCTACCCCACCCTGCCATAACCGACCCAACCCTACCCCACCCTGCCACAACCGTCCCATCCCTACCCCCCCCCTGCCATAACCGACCCAACCCTACCCCACCCGGCCAAAACCTACCCATCGCTACCCCACCCTGCCAAAACCCACCCAATCCTACCCCACCCGGCCAAAACCTACCCAACGCTACCCCACCCTGCCAAAACCGAACCATTCCTACCACACCCTGCCAAAACCGACCCAGACCTACCCCACCTGCCAAACCCGGACCAGTCCTACGCCGCCCTGACAAAACTAACCCAACCTTACCCCACCCGGCCATAACCGACCCAACGCTACACCACCCTGCCACAACCGTCCCATCCCTACCCTACCTTAACGAAACCAGTCTTATCTAACTCATTGTCCACATTAACACTTTTTTCCATTTTCATCTTTCTTCCTCCAGACGATTTTCTTCAACTCTGGAGAGAAATTTCGTACTGGAGGGGTTAGATACACTCACCATCAACCCCTTCACTACGAGGGGATCTCCTAAGCTGAATAAAATCGTCCGGTTACCTAGAACAAAGTAACTAAGTCATTCTCTGTCTGAAGGGGTTATTGTGTCTGTCCCATCATCCCGAGAGGGTTTCTTTAAGCTCCAGGAAATCGTCTAAACGTAGCAAAGTGTAAACATGACGTCACACTTGGTCTAGGCGCCACATATCGAATCCCGGAGGTGAACAAAGGTTTTTATATCATATAGACGTTTTATATTTTATATTTTGCAACTTTCAGAGGCATTTACTCAGCTTTAGGAGTCTTATGGATAGGCTCAATCAAACGTATCGAACCTCCCATGTTAGAAAAAATAGCTTACAGAAATGCGTCCTCGTACTGAAGGGACGGAATGGACAGATCGAGTGACTAAGATATTGAATTATGTATAAGACTGGTTTTGTTGTTATTTCTATTATTATTATTATTATTATTATTATTTCAGGCAAATGTCCCAGGCTTCTAGACTGGCTGACTAGCGAATATTATTAAGTCTTCCGTGGCTCCGTGCTCCTTCCACTCAAGAGCCTGCACTTCACGCATTCCACGCACAAGATGGCGCCACCGCTGCATTCCTGCGAAGACGAGAGGTCAAGAGGACGACACTTGCTTTTTGTTTGTTTGTTTACTGTAATTGCTTAAAGTTGTGATCCCTCCAACCTGAATGCTCAGTTGTAACTATAGATAACTAGAATACCATGCTAGTCACGAAGAAGGGCTATGAAAAGATACAGAGCTCGTAGTATTGGCTGGATGAATCACTCTTGCGTGATAATCAAAGACGGTGAATAAAACCCACACTTGTAGACGAAGAATATAATTACCAAACAGTTTCGGTGGACACTGCCACCATCTTCAGTGGTCAAGATAGTGAGAGGGAGTGACATACTGATTATACAAGGGTTCCTTTTTATGCCTGTGTGTGTGTGAAAGGGTGGGGTAAAGGTGAGGTGGGGTGGGGTAGATTGTAAGCGGGGATTAACCCAAGGGGGATTTTGGGGGGGACATTACCGGACAGGTCTGGTGTAATTCCTATCTGACCTTACCTGTGTCGTAGCTGGAAGGGTGGGGTAAAGGTGAGGTGGGGTGGGGTAGATTGTAAGCGGGGATTAACCCAGGGGGTTTTTTGGGGGGGGACATTCCCGGACAGGTCTGGTGTAATTCCTATCTGACCTTACCTGTGTCGTAGCAGGAAGAGACGTGTCCCTTCCTGCTACGACACAGGTAAGGTCAGATAGGAATTACACCTGACCTGTCCGGTAATGTCCCCCCCAAAATCCCCCGTGGGTTAATCCCCGCTTACAATCTACCCCACCCCACCACACCTTACCCCACCCTTCCACACACACACAGGCATAAAAAGGAACCCTTGTAGTGTCAGTATGTCACTCCCTCTCACTATCTTGACCACTGAAGATGGTGGCAGTGTCCACCGAAACTGTTTGGTAATTATGGTCTTCGTCTACAAGTGTTGGTTTTATTCACCGGCTCGTAGTATTTTTTTCTTTTAACTAAGATACATGAAATAAGCTGCAAAAATACGAAAAGACGAGTTTACTTAATGTAAATGAATTATAGTACGTTCAGGATGGAGGGAAGGCATTTTGTATTTTGTTTGTGATGTTATAGTGCAGTGGTTCCCAACCTTTTTGGTCCTGTGGCCCCCCGAGAAAATTATGAGAAGCTCCATGGCCCCTATATAACTCAGATCGTATATTTATATATTTTTAATATTTGATATTGTGCAGAAAACGGTAATTACCCCCAATATACTTAAGGCTAAACTAGCACAGTAAGGTATATTTCATACTTGATTTCTGTCAGGTTTTACCCAGACCAAATAACTTATAATATCTTATATTACCAATAAGGCCCATGGCCCCCCAGTCAATGTCCCATGGCCCCTTTGGGGGCCATGGCTCCCAGGTTGGGAACCGCTGTTATAGTGTCTCTCAGGATCCTAGGATCCTGTCTCGGCTGAACCAAATTGTCTGGCGTCAGCTGGAACATGATGCTAGAGTTATGTCGGTCGTGAGGGGGTTAATGGTGACGGTATTGACATTGTCAGGCTCCTATGACTCACTGAGTCGAATAAAATCGTCTGAGTCAGCTGAAATGGGGTACTAGAGTTGTCCCGAGCCTCACTCAGGGGTTAAAATCCTAACCCTCTGGTGCTTGGGACAACTCTAGTATTCCATTCCAGTTGACAGACGATTTTGTTCGGCTGAGTGAGTCATAGGAGCCTGACAGTTACTACACTGTCACCATTAACCCCCACATGACCGGCATAACTCTGGTATATCATGTTCCAGCTGACGCCAGACAATTTGGTTGAACCAAATTGTCTGGCGTCAGCTGGAACATGATGCTAGAGTTATGTCGGTCGTGAGGGGGTTAATGGTGACAGTATTGACACTGTCAGGCTCCTATGACTCACTAAGTCGAATAAAATCGTCAGAGTCAGCTGAAATGGGGTACTAGAGTTGTGCCAAGAACCACAGGGGGTTAAGATTCTTAACCCTCTGGTGCTTGGGACAACTCTAGTATTCCATTCCAGCTGACAGACGATTTTGTTCGGCTGAGTGAGTCATAGGAGCCTGACAGTTACTACACTGTCACCATTAACCCCCTCACGACCGACATAACTCTAGCATCATGTTCCAGCTGACGCCAGACAATTTGGTTCAGCCGAGTGGGTCTGGGGCCTGGGGGGCACTAAATGAAAATATCCAAAATATATTAAAGGGGGGGCTATATCAATTTTGCCACAGGAGGTATACCAAAATTGGACTTTTTAATAAAACCCCCTCCTCTCTCACTCCCTGTGTTTTGTATATACCCCTCTCTGTCTGCCTGTGGTGTGTCTGTCCCACCTTCTGTGTGTGTGGTGTGTCTACTGTGTGAAGGTGGCTGTGTACGTGTCTTGTGTGTGGTGTGTCTACTGTGTGAAGGTGGCTGTGTACGTGTCGTGTGTGTGTGTGGTGTGTCTACTGAGTGGTGGCTGTGTACGTGTCGTATGTGTGTCGATGTGCGTATGTATGTAGTAGTGTGTGTGTCTTGATGTGTGTATGTATGTAGTAGTGTGTGTGTCTTGATGTGTGTATGTATGTAGTAGTGTGTGTGTCTTGATGTGTGTATGTATGTAGTAGTGTGTGTGTCTTGATGTGTGTATGTATGTAGTAGTATGTGTAAGTGTCTTAAGTGTGTGAGCTGAACTGTAAGTATGGGGCCTTGTGGTTTTAAGGAAAGCCTGCTACGCAAACTTCCCTCAGCCACATTTTAAAGAAACCTCTATCACACCGGGACTTGAACCCGGGTCTTCCTGATTAGCAAGCCAGCACCATCCTGACCCTGCTACCGCGGCCCCACAGGGATAGCGGCTAAAACTTCTACTGTATTTTATTTCTTTACGTTACAAAAAATGGGAAATTGGACAACATGCATAGACTTAACTAAATTTTCATGTACCTATTAATGTCGCTTTAGGAGGAGATATCTCGAAATTTCCTGAGCTACTTGGAATACCTAAGCCTGCAGTTTAATGCTAATCATGAACAAGTGCTATGGAAAGAATATAGAGCAGTAGCTACTTATATAAAGGGAGAAAGTAAAAACTGGAACTTAACTGCTAACCAACGGCATGACTTAAACGATTAACCATATATTACATAAACTTAACACACTGAGTGACACAGAAACTAAACATATGATACAAATTCTTTAATGAAACTTATAATGAGAGTACAAATGACAAAATATACACTGCACAGGAAGACAGTACAGTACTCATTGGTTATACCTTCTGTGAGATTGAGAATGAAAGCCTATCTGTTGTACCGATTTGTAAACGGAAGAGATGAATCGCTAAATTTGATCCACAGTAAAAAATAATAACAATAATAATAATGAATACATAAAACAATAAAGACAAACCATATAGACTACATGTCCACCCTAAACTGACAAAAACCTGGCATCTCTCCACCTTGAATGCTGAGCTGTTTCTAGAGATAAAGACTAGATTATCATGCAAATCACAATGAAGATCTATGGGGCGGATGCAAAACCATAATACTGTCTTATTCTGCCACTTACATACAGGAACTAAGCAGCAGAACGACTAAAGTTTGTCAAGGTGAGCCAACTGCAATGATACAGATGAAGTCTGAGATTATATAATGTGTAATCATGAACTGATTGCATCATTCAGTAAAGATTACAAAAGGAAAAGCTATCAAATCTGAAAGTGTAAGTACTATACAAGATATGATTAACCTTGTACATCCATATTCTGAGATATGCTTCCTATATCATAGCCTACACACAAATTCATCCCCCTCAACAGTAATGGTATATTCCTGCTGTCTCCTGACTTCCAATCAACTTATGAAACCTCTCTCCTAATTACAGTACAGTAATATGTTAATGAAGGCTGCTAGTAATTACCTTCAGTATGATAATTCTTATTTAAAAGTAGCAGCAATGGCTAATGAAGGATGTAAGGTATGCAGTCCTTCCAGTTCAATCTACTATATCTCCAATCAGGCTTTATTCAGTGTCTCTCCTACACATGTTAATACCTTCAGTCTTCACTAGTTTAACTCACAGAGCAGGGATTTTTTTTTTTTTTTTCATGCCATCTCATGATTATATTTAGCTGTGTATAGACTTCTGGAAGTGTAGGGGTTAGGCACAGCCTCACTGAACTCCTGCAATAGCAGAGACTTTGCATAAGTTGAATAAAATTGCCTTCTGGCACTATGAATAAACTGAAAAGGGCATCACAGGGATTGCAAGAGTTAAAGGGACTCGCGGAGTTTATATCCCCGATGTAAACAAACTATCCATTAGTTTTTACACACATCCCCTCATTTTTTCCAGCCAATTAACCTACTATGCCTGCCCATGTACAGGATCACATTCGACCTTAAAACCTAAACAGATGGTGTGAATATCGGGATTTAAGTAGCACTGCTTACTCGAGTTTAAAGGGACATCTTGGTCACCTGGAGATACACACCGCCGTAAATCATCCTTGTAGCTAATAATTACAACTTACATCAGCCGACTACACCTCTCGATAATGACAGCAAACACTGATAAACACAGGGACATCTTGGTCACCTGGAGATACACACCGTCGTATTTCATCCTTGTAGCTAATAATTACAACTTACATCAGCTGACTACACCTCTCGATAATGACAGCAAACACTGATAAACACATGGGCATAAGAATTACCATAATAAGAAGTAGACTAACACCGTAAAGAATAAAATCTCCACTCATCTCTCAACGTTGCTCCCACAATGCACCAGGGACGTCACACTTCAAATTAAACATTTACTTATTAAATTTTAAGAAGAAAATTTCGTGAATATATTATCAGTCTTTTAAACATTAATTTTCGTGCAAACTGAATAGAGAGGTAAGTAAAGTGTTTCTTGTTAAATTAAAGATAACCCCATGAGTCAGTGGCATCATCATCTCTCTCCCTGAAATTCCATACAGAGTACCAGAGTAGGATCACTATTTACTGTCCTGCCGATATATCTCTACAGTTTTACAAGGGGATTTAAAAATAAACGGCCTGGTGGTGGTGGCAGGGGATAAAATTTTTGCGATACCAGTCTCTAATCTGCTGCCATTCCCTATAGAACCTGAGCATAATAGACGAGAAATTAGCCCAGGTTGATGCAGCAATTCTTAACTCAAAATTGCCCCAAGAACTACTTTCTGAAGTTTGTCAAACATTTCATGCAACACCCTGTATGGGAAACTTGGATAAAATATTGGTGATATAATTCCCTAACTGTGTGCCATTCCCAACAGAATCTGAGCAGTCTAATGAGTCAACGCTTTGAAGGTTGGGTTGAAACAGGGATGTGTCATGTCTCCATGGTTGTTCAATCTGTATATGGATGGGGTAATAAAAGAGGTACAAGGTAGGGTAGTGGATGTTGGAGTGGCCGTGGTGAGAGAGGGTAGTATTTGGAAACTCCCTGTACTGTTGTTTGCAAATGATACTGTGTTGTTGAGTGAAGACGAAGGAGAGCTGCAAGGCTTGGTGGATGAGTTTGGGAGAGTGTGTAAGAAACGGAATCTAAAGGTGAATGTAGGGAAGAGTAAAGTGATGGTCTTTGAGACTCAGAGGTGAAGTCAGTGAATGTACAGCGAGGTTGGATGATGAGGAATTGGAAAATGTGAGTACGTTTAAGTACTTGGGTAGTGTGATGAGTAAGGATGGAGGTTTGGAGGGTGAAGTGCTTGAAAGGGTACAGCAGGGAAGAAAGGTTGCTGGTTCTTTGAAAGCAGTGATAAGAAACAGGGAAGTGAGCATGGAAGTGAAAAAGTTACTACATGACAGTATTGTGATACCAGCTCTAACGTATGCAAGTGAAGCTTGGACGTTGTTGGAAGGACACAAGTCAAGAGTGAGAGCAGTGGAAATGAGTTATTTAAAAGGAGCCTGTGGAGTCACATGGAGAGACAGGCTGACGAATGAGGATATAAAGGAGCGTTGTGGTGTGGATGTGGATGTGATAGGAAGCGTTAGGAGAACACACTGAGGTGGTTTGGCCATGTGGAGAGGATGGAGGGTGAAAGACTGACGAAGAGAATGTATGTGAGTGAGGTGGAGGGGGGAAGAGGGAGGGGAAGGCCGAGGATGAGATGGAGGGATGGGGTGGAGAGGTATCTGAGTGAGGGGGGTGTGAGTTGGGAGCAGGGCAGTGAAATGGCGGGGGACAGGGCGACTTGGAGGCGATTTGTTTGTGGCCACCCCAAACGGGATTGAGGCGTCTGGCAATAGATAGAGATAGATAGAAGATTAAATAACTAAAGCTAACACTGACTTGAACTAGTATACATCTGGTCCACAGGTCGTGCTGGAGTCTGCTGCCTTGTTGCTGCTTCCTTGCCATACTGGTCATATCCTGCTGAAGTTTGGTCTGCCCTGCCGTGAGAAGCCTGACGGTGGTGCGGTGTCTTCCCCTACTCTGAGATGCCTGGTGGTGTGGTGGTGGTGGTGGTGGCGCGGGCGGCAGCGGCAGGGTGTCGTGTCTTCCCCAGCCGTGAGATTACTTGCTGCTACTGCTGGTGATCTGCCCTGACCTGCCGAGAGAAGCCTGGTGGTGATGGTGTGATCTGCCTTGCAAGTCCAGGATGTTCTGTGGACAAAAGCTACTTTTGAATGCATATTTTATATTGCTGTCTCTGTTAATGTATTTTGTACTGAAGTATTAATAATGAAAACTTAAATTTTCTGTCTTGTTTCATTACCTTTTTAACTGTGGCTTTGACTTAATATAGGTGATAAGTATATTGCGCTCTGCAGTCTTGTGTGTTGTGGGGACGGCTTTTGTGATGAGCTAAGACATTCTGATCGCTTCACCAAATTACTGCTCAGCCGTGTGATCAGTGGACATAAAAGATTATACAATACAATGATATACAGCTAAGCATAAAAAGGTTATGGGAATTCTCCACCATGCAATCCATTGACCTAAATTAAAGCCTATATTATAAAGCTAAGCCTGAAGAGGGTTGTGGGAAGTAGATAATGATGCAGGGTAGACACTGGTAATGTTCACTAAGCCGTGCCCGCAACACACAAGAACTGGGTGGCGTAATATATGGACCACCTTGTATAATGAGAGGCCGTAAGTGTGTGCTGACCCACAAACTTGCCATCAATGCCCCGTCATAACTATTACTGTGTCTTGTAGGAAGCACAAAGAAAACAGGCCACAGAATACCTCCTTGTCTCTCGTTCCTCCTACACAAACATACACGCCTTTCACTTTAACTTGACACAGAGTTTCATTTAAAGTATATGAGAATGTCACGCAGATCAGTAGCAGAAACAGCCAATACTACAGCCCAACATCCTTTCCACGGCACTCATTCGTGACTACCATCATATTCTAGTGATAACTATCGCTACTACTCGGCAAACCGTATGGAAACTATGAGCTATCTGTCTATCCATCTATCTATAGCCAGACGACTTAATCCTGTAAGAGGTGGCCACAAACAAGTCGCCTCTATGC
>NW_027643774.1:2500-15000 GCF_032717465.1 Coenobita brevimanus | reverse complement strand
TGGGGTTGAGAGAGAGAGAGGTGAGAAGTGTCTACTTGTCCCCTGGGAATGACCAGCTTTCCCGGGTCATATGGCTAGGACGGGGAGGAGGTGAGGGAAGGAAGGGGATGGGGGGGTACGGTTCATATGGACGAAGATTTAGTGGAAAAATCGAAAAGGAAAAAGAAACTATCAGCTCAGCCCCTTCTTTGTCCATGACTGTACCACCACCAGCCATACACCCTTCAGACACTACCGAACCCAGAGACACGAGTACACCAATCTTCCCTGCTACAATACTAACACAAAATATAACACACATACACTCCCCTGTGCTCATACTGCAAAGTGGCACCCCCACACCACAGCACACCCACTCACTTCCTGCACCACACCACCACAACACAGACAATCCTTCAATATAACACAGGGTTCACATCCAGAGGAGCCTAAGATGTAACAAGAACAACAACAACAACAACTCAGGCCAAGTTAAAGTGAAACGAGTCTAGTTACGAAAGGAAAATTATTTCAAGTTATTTTGTAAGAGCTTCGGGTACACAAAGTTACAAGGCCACAGGGAACGAACTGCATACCGAGGGTGTAATACTACGGCAGCTTAGGGGGGTTTATACCACTTTTCTTCAGTGATTTATTGTTCAACCGAGCAAGCGTAGAGAGCAAGCAAGCGAGAACACTATACCCTTTCTCAGGAAACATGGAGAGAATTTTACAAAGCCTTTGCCAAATTCGGAACACGAGTGACCGTGTGAAGGATTAAGAGGGCCCCTCGGGATTCTGGACCTTCCTCCTTCCCTCTTCTGTGTTCTTTCCTCTACACACACACACACACACACACACACACACACACACACACACACACGACGCTTAAATAATAAAACAATGTGTAGCCTCTATTTATCTGTCAGTGTCCTGATATCGGTCCATATGAGGAGGGATGGAGGATGTGAGTGGCCCAGGTCGGAATGTGGGAAGGGGTTGGGTAAGGAAGCAATGAAATAGCCATGAAAGATGAAGAAAAATTATTTTATTTTATTTTATTGTTTTATTACTATTCTTTATGAAAAAATATAAACTGATTTACAATAGTATTACTGATCGAAGGATCAACAGTAGCATTTTCTTTATAAATATTCATTATATTCTAAAATTTACATTGAAAATACAATTCTCTCTCTCTCAGTCACTCGATATTCATGTCTCCCTCATCTAAACCTTCCCCCTCCCCCATCCCGATAATCCGATCCCTTCTCTTCCCTATGCTATACACCAAGGGCACAGCGTGGGAGCGGTGTGGTGGCGGTTGGTGGTTGGGGACCCAGGGGAGGGGGTAAGGTTTGGTGGTGACCTGCTAATCCCAACCCTTCCCCCATAATCTGGGGACTCCGGTCGCCGCAGCCTCCCTCTCCCACACCCACACTCTGTAGCCTCACACTTGTATTTACAATGCGTTTTTCCTGGATGTATATGTAGATCACTATGTATAAGTTTTATGTGTGTACAAATGTATTACTGTTTGCGACCTCTGTTTCCTATTGTCCAAATGGTCTAAAACTTGGCAAATGGAATTTAACGTTGAAAAATGTAAAGTACTTAACGTAGGCAAGACCATTGGAGATACTAAATACAGCTTAGATAACAAAGAAATTAGCAAATCGGAATGCGAGAGAGATCTAGGAGTTATGATTAGTAACGACCTTAAACCTAGGCAACAGTGTATTAATGCGAGAAATAAAGCAAATAGGGTCCTAGGATTTATTTCGAGAAGCGTGAGCAATAGATCGTCTAAAGTAATACTAAAACTTTATCTAGCATTAGTAAGGCCACATTTAGACTACGCAGTACAATTCTGGTGTCCTTACTATAGAATGGATATTAATTCGTTAGAAAATGTACAGAGAAGAATGACTAAAATGATACATGACGTCCGGAACCTGTCATATGAAGACAGACTGAAAAGACTAAGTCTGCATTCGTTAGAGAGGCGTAGAGTAAGGGGAGACTTAATTGAGGTGTTTAAGTGGATGAATGGTATAAATAAGGGAGATATTAGCAAGGTACTTAAAGTGAGCATACAGGATAGAACTAGAAATAATGGTTTCAAACTAGAAAAATTCCGTTTCAGTAAGGAAATCGGTAGAAATTGGTTTGGTAATAGAGTAGTAGGAGCTGCCTAGCATGGGCCAACTGGCCTACTGCAGTTATCCTCTCTTCTTATGTTCTTATGTTCATTCACCGATCTTGTGTACGTGAATATGTATATACATATAAGAACATAAGAAGAGAGGATAACTGCAGTAAACCGGTTGGCCCATGCTAGGCAGCTCCTATTTTTTTATAGAAGAGTAACTGAACTACTAGAATGAGATAAGGATAGCAAAGAAGAAGGCTCTCCCCCGCCCTCCAAACCCTCCAGCCGAAGCCGGCAGGAAAAAGTCAGAAAGAACACCACGCCGTATAGAAAAACTGGCGTGGACATTTTACAGGAAAGTGTGAAAGGAGAATAGAGACTATCATAGTGTAACCTGAATGTTCAAACAAATTCCATGTAACTACATACAACAGCACTCTTTATACTCACTGTACAGTTTAATACATGTATTACTGTATATAAGATTACTAATTAGTCCACTTTAAAATTATTGACCAATCACACGTACAGTATATTGTAATCTAATACATTAATAGGCTCGGGAAGATGACTACCTAAGTATCATCTTCCTTTTGAGATATTGTACAACTACTATTTTTATATGTACAGTATTGTGTATCTCAATAAATGTATCAAATTCAATTCCTCTTCCCTAGGCTACTCGGCTATCACTATGAAAACACACACACACACACACACACACACACACACACACACACACACACACACACACACACACACGACGCTTAAGTAATAAAACAATGTGAAGTCTCTATTTATCTATCAGTGCCCAGCAGGGGCGCACCAAGGAATTTTCTAAGGGGGGGTCCCCATTTGCCAGTTTCCTGAAGTTTACATATAAGTTTTATAGTTCTAAGTTGTATATATATATATATATATATATATATATATATATATTCTGATAGAATGATAGATTTTTTGGTAGGTCGTCAGTTATTTAAAAAAAACGTGTGTGTGTGTGTGTGTGTGTGTGTGTGTGTGTGTGTGTGTGTGTGTGTGTGTGTGTGTGTGTGTGTGTGTGTGTGTGGGCAAAAAGCTAGGTGAAGAGAGGGGATGGGGATGGATAGGAAGGCAGGAAGGATGATGTTTTGAGTTCAGGGGGGGTAGGTCTGCATGCTAGAGAGAGAGAGAGAGAGAGGTGAGGAGTGACCACTTGTCCCCTGGGAATGACCAGCCCCCCCCCAAGGCCTTCTAAGATTAGAAGGCCTCGTCGGTGGGGGGGACGGTAAGCCGTGACGTAGGAAGGTCTGGGTAGTGTTGGGTCAGCTATGGTCGGGAGAGGTCACGCTGTGTGTTCAATGACAATAAGGACAGAAAAACATTGTATTATATATTGATACTTACATTATTTGTATGTTTTATTAAGGTAATAATGACTTACATGTGTTGTGTTCCCAGATGTAAGGGAAATTATAAAAATGGACCAAAAGTGTAGTTTCCTTCCCGCAAGATAAAGAACTTGCCTCCACGTGGCTACGTGCCATTAAGCGCGACCAGTTCACTCCAAATCGTAACAGCAGGGTAAGTACAACATTATTTTCTGTTCATTATTATCAGAAAAGTGTAGAGAGTACAGTGAGAAGCTTTAAGTCATCGTAATTGTACTGAACATAAGAAAAATGAGGCCTTAGCCATGCTAGGGTGTAGGACCAAAGCCAATACACAGACGTGGCTGGATTTGGATAAGAGAGGAAAATATAACCCTTCATTTTTCCTACATATCTCCACAGCTTTCCTCTATAAAGAATCTGAATCGAATTCAAACGAAATCTGCACCAATATAACAGCCCCAATATACCACCATTATAACAGCCCCAATATACCACCAGTATAATAGCCCCAATATACCACCAGTATAACAGCCCCAATATACCACCAGTATAACAGCCCCAATATATCACCAGTATAACAGCCCCAATATACCACCAGTATAACAGCCCCAATATACCACCAGTATAACAGCCCCAATATACCACCAGTATAACAACCCCAATATACCACCAGTATAACAGCCCCAATATACCACCAGTATAACAGCCCCAATATACTACCAACATAACATCGCAATATAACGGCCCCAATATACCACCAGTATAACAGCCCCAATATACCACCAGTATAACAGCCCCAATATACCACCAGTATAACAGCCCCAATATACTACCAACATAACATCGCAATATAACGGCCCCAATATATGTAAATAATGCTGTAATTTATACCAGATCTCAGATGTCACTATATAAGTTCTTTAGTAGTGTTCTTTTACCATTATAATTTGTGTGTGTGTGTGTGTGTGTATATATATATATATATATATATATATATATATATATATATATATATATATATATTCTGTATATATGTAAATAATGCTGTAATTTATATATATATATATATATATATATATATATATATATATATATATATATATATTCTGTATATATGTAAATAATGCTGTAATTCTCAGGAAACATGGAGAGAATTTTACAAAGCCTTTGCCAAATTCGGAACACGAGTGACCGTGTGAAGGATTAAGAGGGCCCCTCGGGATTCTGGACCTTCCTCCTTCCCTCTTCTGTTTTCTTTCCTCCACACACACACACACACACACACACACACACACACACACACACACACACACACACACACACACACACACGACGCTTAAATAATAAAACAATGTGTAGCCTCTATTTATCTGTCAGTGTCCTGATATCGGTCCATATGAGGAGGGATGGAGGATGGGAGTGGCCCGGGTCGGAATGTGGGAAGGGGTTGGGTAAGGAAGCAATGAAATAGCCATGAAAGATGAAGAAAAATTATTTTATTTTATTTTATTGTTTTATTACTATTCTTTATGAAAAAATATAAACTGATTTACAATAGTATTACTGATCGAAGGATCAACAGTAGCATTTCCTTTATAAATATTCATTATAGTCTAAAATTTACATTGAAAATACAATCTCTCTCTCTCTCTCTCTCTCTCTCTCAGTCACTCGATATTCATGTCTCCCTCATCTAAACCTTCTTCTTCACTGGTGGAATCCCCCTCCCCCCATCCCGTAATCCGATCCCTCCTCTTCCCTAGGCTACTCGGCTATCACTGTGTAAACACACACACACACACACACACACACACACACACACACACACACACACACACACACACACACACACACACACACGACGCTTAAGTAATAAAACAATGTGAAGTCTCTATTTATCTATCAGTGCCCAGCAGGGGCGCACCAAGGAATTTTCTAAGGGGGGTCCCCATTTGCCAGTTTCCTGAAGTTTACATATAAGTTTTATAGTTCTAAGTTGTATATATATATATATATATGTATATATATATTCTGACAGAATGATAGATTTTTTGGTAGGTCGTCAGTTATTTAAAAAAACGTGTGTGTGTGTGTGTGTGTGTGTGTGTGTGTGTGGGCAAAAAGCTAGGTGAAGAGAGGGGATGGGGATGGATAGGAAGGCAGGAAGGATGATGTTTTGAGTTCAGGGGAGGTAGGTCTGCATGCTAGAGAGAGAGAGAGAGGTGAGGAGTGACCACTTGTCCCCTGGGAATGACCAGCCCCCCCCCAAGGCCTTCTAAGATTAGAAGGCCTCGTCGGTGGGGGGGACGGTAAGCCGTGACGTAGGAAGGTCTGGGTAGTGTTGGGTCAGCTATGGTCGGGAGAGGTCACGCTGTGTGTTCAATGATAATAAGGACAGAAAAACATTGTATTATATATTGATATTTACATTATTTGTATGTTTTATTAAGGTAATAATGACTTACATGTGTTGTGTTCCCAGATGTAAGGGAAATTATAAAAATGGACCAAAAGTGTAGTTTCGTTCCCGCAAGATAAAGAACTTGCCTCCACGTGGCTACGTGCCATTAAGCGCGACCAGTTCACTCCAAATCGCAACAGCAGGGTAAGTACAACATTATTTTCTGTTCATTATTATCAGAAAAGTGCAGAGAGTACAATGAGAAGCTTTAAGTCATCGTAATTGTACTGAACATAAGAAAAATGAGGCCTTAGCCATGCTAGGGTGTAGGATCAAAGCCAATACACAGACGTGGCTGGAGCTGGATAAGAGAGGAAAATATAACCCTTCATTTTTCCTACATATCTCCACAGCTTTCCTCTATAAAGAAACTGAATCGAATTCAAACGAAATCTGCACCAATATAACAGCCCCAATATACCACCATTATAACAGCCCCAATATACCACCAGTATAACAGCCCCAATATAACAGCCTCAATATACCACCAATATAACAGCCCCAATATACCACCAATATAACAGCCCCAATATACCACCAATATAACAGCCCCAATATACCATCAATATAACAGCCCCAATATACCACCAGTATAACAGCCCCAATATACCACCAATATAACAGCCCCAATATACCACCAATATAACAGCCCCAATATACCACCAATATAACAGCCCCATTATACCACCCAATATAACGGCCCCAATATATGTAAATAATGCTGTAATTTATACCAGATCTCAGATGTCACTATATAAGTTCTTTAGTAGTAACTGTTCTTTTACCATTATAATTTGTGTGCCTATGGAAAGAGCATTTTGAGACAGTTCTTAATAGACCAATACCATCAGAAGAGGATATACCGTCTGCTCAGGAAGATTTAAATATAGAAACAGGAGAGTTGAGGCTTGCAGAAGTGGAGAAAACAGTAAAACAGTTAAAGAATAGTAAGGCACCAGGGGAGGATGGTTTATTTCCGGAAATGTTTAAAGTGGAGGGGGATAGATTAATAATGATCTTGACCACGCTATTCAATAAGATATGGGTGACGGGGTTACTACCATCAGTTTGGAAGAATGGTGTAATTGTTAAAGTTCCGAAGAAGGGAGACCTGAGTGAATGTGGTAATTGGAGGGGAATCTCTTTGTCACCGATAACTTTGAAAGTTTTCAGTAGAGTGTTGTTAAATAGGTTGGAGCCGGTGGTTGAGGGTATTCTGAGGGATGAACAGGCTGGTTTTAGAAAGGGACGTGGTTGCAATGATCAGATCTTTATAGTTAGGCATTTGATGCAGCAAGTTAGTGAAATGAGAGTACCGTTAAGTCTTTGTTTTGTTGATTTTGAAAAGGCTTTTTGATAGTGTTTCGAGAGAGACTATGGGGAAGATCATGAGACATTATGGAATACCAGAGGAGTTTGTGAGGGTCATTATGAACATGCATGAGGACACATTTTGTAAAGTGATGGTTGATGGTTGTCTGAGTGATTCGTTTGAAGTCAAGTCCGGAGTAATTCAAGGTGGTGTTCTATCGCCTTTACTATTTATATTGGTCATTGATTACATTATGAAACGCGTTGGAACAGAAACCGGTGCAGGTATACTTTGGGGAGAGAACAGGAAACTTTTGGATTTAGATTATGCAGATGATATAGTTTTGATTTGTGATGGGCCAGAAGAGATGCAGAGTGTTGGACTGTTTTATGAGTGACGGTCGCAAGGTGGGTTCGGTTATTAATTGTGGAAAAACTGAAATAATATGAATATGGAAAATGTGCAGGAATGTGTAATTGGAGGTATGGTTGTAAAGCAAGTTGATAGGTTTAAATATTTAGGTACTTATTTAGCCAAGGATGGTTCGTTGAACTTTGAATTCGAGGAAAGGTTAAAGAAGGCTAATCAGGCAATGGGAATGCTTAAAAATATTTGGAATAATAATTTTTCTGTGCATACAAAAATCAAACTTTATAAGGTAATGGTTAGGAGTATCTTAATTTATGGACACGAGTCTTGGTACAGCACAGTGACTATGGAAAATAAATTCTTGGTGTTTGAAAACAAAGCACTTAGAAGAATATTAGGAGTTAAGTGGTGGGAAAGGATATCAAATAGTTGAATTAGAGAAATAACGGGAGTGCAGCCGGTCGATGAATATGTTAGGTTCTCACGATGGAAGTGGCTAGGACATGTGTATAGGAGACAGGGAATAGTACGAGGTACAGTCATGGATAAAGAAACCTGGACACTCAGGGGTTGAGCTAATAGTTTCTTTTTCCTTTTCGATTTTTCCACTAATTCTTCGTCCATATGAACCGTACCCCCCCATCCCCTTCCTTCCCTCACCTCCTCTCTGTCCTAGCCATATGACCTGGGAAAGCTGGTCATTCCCAGGGGACAAGTAGACACTTCTCACCTCTCTCTCTCCCTCTCTATCCCTGATATATATATATGTGTGTGTGTGTGTGTGTGTGTAATTATTATCATGACTTTCATGACTATTGGCATGATCTGAATCGCAAAGTAAAGATGAGGAGTAATATAGTGGAGTCTTTGGAGAAAATGGTGGCATCTCTCTCTCTCTCTTAAACTAAACACTTGCTTCCATCCTTTCTTCTCCCCCTCCTTCCTCCCCCATCTACCATCTCTCTGTCTCTTATATATATATATATATATATGTGTGTGTGTGTGTGTGTGTGTGTGTGTGTGTGTGTGTGTGTGAGTGTTTGTGTAATTATTATCATAACAAATGGCATGCTCTGAATTGGAAAGTAAAGATGAGGAGAATTGGCGAAAATTGTGGCAGAAGGGAGTAGGCAAGTATGATGATGAACGTTAATTGGCCCGCAGGGAAATAATGACAGTTCCATATGCTGACGTCTCGAGAGGATTTCCTGCAGTTGTTTCCTCTAAATATGTTCCAGTGTTTTAATTTGTAATGCTTATATCACAGTAAAGGCATACTTTGCACTGACATTATTATTCACTCCTGCAGATTATTGAGAGAGAGAGAGAGAGAGAGAGAGAGAGAGAGAGAGAGGGGGGGGACAAGTGGTCACTCCTCACTTCTCTCTCTATCTATCTCTATCTCTTTCGTATGCAGATCCAAAATCAGGAGGAGATGCCTCTCATGGGCCGACCAGCCTACTGCAGTTGTTTTCTTTAAATATATTCCTAAGTTTCATTTTATAATAATTATATCACAATAATAAAGGCATACTTTGCACTGACATTACTATTCACTCCTACAGAATCTTGAAAGAGAGAGAGAGAGAGAGAGAGAGAGAGAGAGAGAGAGAGAGAGAGCAGCTGCGTATACGAAGAATGAAGATGAGCTTCTCGTGTGTGTGTGTGTGTGTGTGTGTGTGTGTGTGTGTGTGTGTGTGTGTGTGTGTGTGTGTGTGTGTGTGTGTGTGTTAGCAGAGTAGCCGTAGGGAAGAGGGAGGGATGGGTTGTGATCGGAAAAATGTAGGGAGTTGCTTGTGTCAAGGATGCACACACACACACACACACACACACACACACACACACACACACACAAAGTTCAAGGTAGGCGGATTAGCGAACTGGCGTGTATGGGGGCAGGGAAGGGGGGATGGGGAGGGCAGCCTCGCAGGTGCTAATGAAGAGAGGGTAAACGGGATGGGGGGTGGGGGGATGGGGAAAAGGAGTCGTGAACGAAGAGTGACGGACAAGCCGGGGGAAAAGAGAAAATATGACATTTGCCTCGCCTCACCTGTCCAGGTTTCTCTGTCCATGACTGTACCAATAAGTCTATTAATATATAATATCATTTAAACAACACACACACACACACAACAGAGAGTTAGTGAGGCACAACCTTGACCGCTACCTGACCACGCACCTTGCCCCTGACCTACGCGGCTGACGTCACAAGAGGATTGGAGAGGCCTTCTAATTTTAGAAGGCCTTGCCCCCCCTCTCTCTCTCCCTCTCTCTCTCCCTCTCTCTCTCTCTCTCTCTCTCTCTCTCTCTCTCTCTCTCTCTCTCAAGGTTCTGTAGTAGTGAATAATAATGTCAATGCAAAGTATAACTTAACTGTGATATTAGTATTATAAAATAAATAAAACATTGGAATATATTTATTGAGAACAACTACAAGAAGTCCCCTCGAGACGTCAGCATGTGGAACTGTCATTAATTCCCTGTGGGCCAATTAACGTTCACCTTCATACATGTCTACACTCTTCTGCCACAATATTCGCCATAGATTCCACAATATTTCTTCTCATCTTTAATAGATAGAGAGAGAGAGAGATCTTTTACTTTCCAATACAAAGCATACCATTAGTCATGATAATGATTGCACACACATACACATATACACACACACACACACACACACACACACACACACACACACACACACACACACACAGAGACGAAGAGAGACAGAGAGGGTAGATGGGGGAGGGAGGAGGGAGACAAGAAAGCACGGAAGCAGAGGTTTAGAGAGAGAGTCAGTCAGGAGGTGCTGTGACCTGAGATGCCTTCTTACAAATTCTTGATGACAGGCGAATTAAGCTCAAAAAATAAAAAATAAATAAAATAAAAGGAATAATATGCTATTAAATCTGAATATACAACGAATAACTGGTCCAATATTTTTCGTTTATTTTTAGCGCTTTGTAACTCAAAAAAAAAAAAAAAAAGTTGCATCCAAAAAAAGGAACCACAGTTCATATTGACCTGTGAGCATAGCGGGTCACTTATACCCATTCATTCATTGTGTGTGTGTGTGTGTGTGTGTGTGTGTGTGTGTGTGTGTGTGTGTGTGTGTGTGTGTGTGTGTGTGTGTGCCTCATGCCCTCAGGCCTTGTCCCTGGCCAGCCTGTATTCCCACAGGTCGTTAAATCAGATGCCTTCGGCCTTTGACAGTGACTCTGGAGTAAAATAGACGATATTCTACATTCGTTTTTCCTGAGACAGACTATATATGACATGGTATAATAGGTTGGCAGAGAAATGTGCCAAGACTGCGTTGTCTAGAAAACTATTAAAAGCCACAACAGATCTATGGACATCATTAGAAACCTAGTAAAAAAATAACAGGAGTTACTTGAGGGACTTTTCTCAAAATTTGCCGAGCCAGTTCTGATCAAAGGAAAATAAAAGTACCAAACTGAGCACCAGAACCGAGTTATTCTAGAAGTTAAAAGCTACTGCAGATCTGTTCAGACAGCTGGAAAGCTTATGAAGAAGCAATTGGTACTACTTAAGTTAAATAGACTTAGCTTTTAACATCAAGCGAGATGGATGGATGGATGGATGGATGGATGGACGGATGGGTGGATGTGGAATCGTGGATGCTTGGACCGATGGTAGAGTTCCTGCTGTTTCGTCCTTCCACCTGCCGACAAAAATCATCATCAATATCATCATCATCATAATCATCATCATCGTAGCTGTCGTCCTCATTACCACCACCATCATCATCATCATCATTATTTACACCGTCATTCTCATTATCATTACCATTCTCCTCCTCCTCATCATCATCATCATCATCATATTATCATCATCACCTACCTTTCTATCTATATCTGTTTATCTATAGCCAGACGCCTTAATCCCGTAAGGGGTGACCACAAGCAAATAGCCTTCATGATGTACTGTCCTCTACCATTTAGCTCAAGTATCCCAGTCATATGTTTCTACTCTTTCCCTCCATCTCATCGTCGGTCTCCCCATCCCCCTCTACCCTTCCAAGTGCACTCTTCTAGTCATTTTCTTATTCGCCATCCTCTCCACATGGCCAAACCATCTCGAAGTGTTTCTCTTAACGCTTTCAGTCTCATCCACATCGGCATCACAACGCTCCTTCATCTGCCCATTTGTCTGACTGTCTCTATGAAACTCCACATGCTCCTCTCAAGTAGCTCATTTCCACCGCTCTCACTCTTGACTGGCGTCCTTTCAATAAGATCCAAGCTTCACTTCCATACTTTAAAGTGGGAATCACAGCATGCAGTGCCCTTTTTTTTTTTCATACTTTCATCTTCAGTTCCCTCCTCCTAACCACTGCTTTTTAGAGAATAAGCAACCCTCCTTCCCTGACGCATCATTCCAGTTACTTCATCCTCTAATCTTCCATCCTTATTCATCATATTACATAAATACTTAAATGTACTCATATTCTTCCATTTCCTGACTATGCTGCCTCACTGTGCATTCTGTAACCTCATACGTTGAGATGTTAAAGCATCACCACCATCAGCATCAACATCATTATCACCATCAATATCATCATCAGCCTGTGACACACCACTGCATGATAAGGACCCTCACACCTTTCTCCACTCTGATCCATTGATTGTTAGTCTGTTTTTCCGTCCTTGCTCGGTAGATCTGCATCATATGATCTCTCCATCTTTGTTCTCTGTGCACCTCTTCTTCTCACTCCATCTCTGACTTGCCATTCAGTTACGTTCGCTCTCCTTCTCTTATCTCTTCTGTGAAAGACGTGACCTGAGGTGTGTGTGTGGAGTTACCTGGAAACAAGCTCAGAATTACTAGATG
>NW_027643773.1:60000-106813 GCF_032717465.1 Coenobita brevimanus | reverse complement strand
CTATGTTCTAGTGTATATCTCCTCTGCAGCTCAGTATACAAGATGGGAGAGATATCAAATTTAGGCCAACATTAAGCGAAGAGAATATAGTTAGACTGTAACAAAGGTGTAAACTTCGGCATTGCACACCTTCCTGCCCCCAGCCGCTGCAAGTATTTCCCTGAGCTAAGTATCCCCCGACAATGTTCCCCAGTGCCACGATACACAACTGTGATGGCAGTTGGTTCCAAGGAAAGGGACAATGTACACTACTGCACCCTGGATCCTGCTGTTGCCATATTGCTGCACTGCCACTCATTGAAACTGTGTGTGTGTGTGTGTGTGTGTGTGTGTGTGTGTGTGTGTGTGTGTGTGTGTGTGTTTTCTCACCAGTGTTCGTACATTATTCCGTCTCCCATGTATATTTCACTTGGTGTATCTGATCCATGGTTCCTTGTAGTTTCCTTGATTTAAATTCTTAGGCATATTCTGCAGCATCACCATTTTTCGTCCACCATGCAGTTTCTCATGTTTTTCCACCTTCTTTTTCTTCAAGGCGAAGAGTCCACAGGAAGGTTGGGCGTAGGAAGGAAGTAATATCCGATAAAAGCAGAAGAAGCATTGCGACGTTGATGATGGGCCGCCAGTACCAGCGAGAGGAAGGTTGAAAGAAGTCTCAGGGTTTCACTTAAATGATTCCTTTTCTTATTCAGCTGAAGAAAAACTCTAACTCCATGAATCAACCTTCGACGAATTTATGCAATATTCATATAACGACTAGATGCTTTTACTCGGATTTAGGGTTAACGGAGACTACGGTTGATTAAACCCTACACATCTGGGGAACTCAGGCATGAATCTTAACTTTTTCTGTTATAACTTTGATGTTAAGTTACTGTGTACAGTTATACTGTCCTTCATTCCAGGTGTGTGCACTATATGGTCGTCATCAGCAGCAGGAATACGCGATGTCACTGTGAGTACCATTAATGATTTATACACAAACACTGTACAATAAACGGCATTGGAGATTTTATAATACCTCTTTGTGACGTTCTCCACAGTAACTCTATAATATAGTTCTTTTTTTTTTTTTTTTTTGTTATTTATGCAATCTCTATCGATATTTAAAAGACTAAAATATAAAACCAAAGAATGTAAAGGTGTTACATGCAAGTTAAATCGTTATGGAAGAGGCTGATGACGTCCTCCAATGGCAATCAGCACAGGCCTAATGTACTGGGTGTACGCACCCGCAGTATAACTAGCATTCCATTGTATCTATAGGCTATTCATGTAACACATAACATTGCTTTTTCTGCTTCAGTATTGTGCTAAGGGTTAGTTAGGGTTAGCTTGTATGCTTCTTTGTTCATGTGCCATGGCAATTTTTTTATCTTTTTCAACTCTGTCAAGATGGGTTTTTATTTATTTTTTCTTCAGCAGAACCGGCGTTGTAAATGATTCCCATTCATCTCCCTTTCTTAGCTCAGCTAGTTTATCTATCTATTTAATGCATTCCACTGCCCTACCAAAAACAATAACTTGTTTTTTTTTTTAATCTAATTGGAGAAAGAAACTGTAAAGCTGGAATTGCATGTTTTGTGTTGTAGAGTAAAATACATTATTGCTTCGCAGCCACTTACTGCTTTCAAATAGTGTCAGGATGTTGGTAGAGGCTTCTCTGGCGTTGGCAATGATATAGCAAAAAAAACAAAAAAGTTATGGAAATACTCCTATGAGTTTAATGTGTGTGTGTGTGTGTGTGTGTGTGTGTGTGTGTGTGTGTGGGTGGGTGTGTCAGTTTTGGACTGTCACTTTTACAACTCGTGATGAAATTTGTACTTTGCTGATTGGAAATTTTTCCTTTTTCCATGCTTTCCTTTCTGTACTTTGTTAAGTTTCGTGGTTGAAAATAGCAACGAATAAATAGAACTGTACCACATAATTTTCCAACAGCACGGCGCAGTTTGATGAGATAAACAGCGTCCTGTAATCCAGCTTATACACCTCCATAGAGCCTCTGCAAATGACAGACCAATAAAATGAAAGCCTGTGATCAGATGCATAAGAATATATGCCAGTTTGCTTGATTGCCAATTAAAATTTAAGCACATTTACAGGCCTCTTTTATACATCAAAGTAGATATAGCAGTTCGATCTGTCTTATCTGTGTGGGTACCAATTTTTCCTCTTTATACGAGTAAAAGCTTGAGAACCATTACACAGGACAGTATTTTTGTACTGCATCATTTTAGAGATTTCTTCCACCATTTATCACTGAGATATATGTAGACACCCCATGAGACTAGTCTATCACCATGATGAAATTTAAACACATGGTATAGGTGAAATGCCGCGTTGTGGGCTGACCAGTAGTTTAATGTACAGTATGCTGACTCCTGAGAATGCACCTTTATTGAACCTGTTTGAGATATTCGCAAAAATGCCACACGATATCAGACTGGCTGATAGATAGGCAGGCAGAAAACTTTGCAACACCATGTATTGGATTTTGTTTCTTATTTGATTCCTTTATTGATAATAAGCTTGTCTCCTACAAGTATGTCTATATTTCCCACTCTATCATAACTTTTCTCTGACAAAAGTGTCCGTGAGTCCAGCATTATGTTCAGAGGCAGAGGAAAGTGGTGACATATCATACGTGCTGGACTTTGTGTCTTTCATATTTTTCGGATATTCGTTCCCCACCTACAGCAAATATCCTTGCCTTTCATTTCTTCTTTTTATAATATATTAACGACACACTGGTCCTACCCAGATGAACAATGAAATGAGTGACGATACTGTAAGGGGAAAAAAATTAAGTGTTCATGTAATGCTGGTGAAGACATTACGTGTAGTGAAAGAAAAGCAACCAGAAATATAAGCAATAAAAATGTGTTTCTACTGAGGCACTGGACAATATAGGAATATTGTTGGTTTGTTCCCCGGGTAAGCAGTATAGAAACGTTCAGCCGTTACTTCATCATCAGTAACAAATAGCCTCCGGTGTGTATTGTAGGTATAAACAGACCATTCATCAGGCCGCTATATCCGCTGCGTTTACGAGGATACTGTCAGAGCCTAGGTCAAGAGAATTAAAATTCTCTTGACCTAGGTCAGAGCGATAGGTAGAATGTTAGGGTCGGGTAAATACAAAGTAACTTATCAGCTGATTACACGGTTTATTGGGTGTTTCGTGAGATAAGATGATGGGAAAGGGACAGAGAGGGATAAAAGCAACCTGAGGGAAGTGAACGATTCAAGGAAAAGGCTTAAAATTAAGACAGAGTACTGAAGGGAAAAGCTTGGTGAAAGAAACCTGGAGAGAGTAAAAGAGAGAAAAGAGACTGAAGAAAGCACAGCAAAACTGCCCAACTCCACAGCAGGAATCCCTGTGTATGGGGGCGGGGTGAGTGGCTGCCTTGCAGGGGTTCCATCCTGCCTAAAACCTGGTTGCAGTGACCGTGTACTACTGTGCAAAATTTTGTGTTCCTAGCTAAAAGCTGGTGTTACCCACACAGATGCACCACGAGGAAAGTGATAGAATTCCACTCCTGCATAAGTCCTGGTTATAGTGGGGGTCTGCTGCTGTGAGAATGTCGTTAAATATCTAAATAATAAAGTCAATCTGTGTATGTGCGTGTCTGTATGTCTTTACGTTTGTTCGTTTCTTTCACGAGAACAGTAATAGACATCGACATAATTCTGTTTACATTACGTCGGGGTAAGTCCAGGGAGTGTCAGAAAAATGCCAAAGTGTAAATTTGGGTATTACGCGCGACGCGACGGCGGAAAAATGCGAATGTCATATTTTTCTACTTTTTCGTCAGAAGTAGTCACTGTGGGGTCAGTAACGGTATGGAAACAAAGATAATGGTATCTGCAAACATTCTGTGATGGAAAGGCTATCAGTTAGCCCCACAAATTTTTGCAGGGAAACGCTGGCATCTTTATACAGGTGTACGAAAATATTTTGAGAAAATGCAACAGGAGTAGGGATGGGAGGTTCAAAAAGCAAAGAAACAAGAGGGGATGGGCATTGATGCTCATTGCCCACATGCCATGTGATGCTTTGGAATTTTCTTAGCAAATCCTCAGCTATTTATTCTGCATATTACAACATACCATCCCTGCTGATGTTATCCCTATTATATTATTCATCTCGTTTTGATATCATCAAAGTTTGCAACACTGACGAAAGAGGATGTTCAGGTTATTTGCGTAAAATAAATTCGCTCGAGGTGTTACTAATCCCAGAAGCTACTTGGAGTATAATGCGACGTCGTTTTTTAGATTCGTAGCTCCTCTTCCTCAATAATATTTTACCTGTCACACGTTATTATTATACGGACTGTATTTATTATATCGATAAACAAGGAAAAGAATATCAATATGCAATTACCAGAGTAAATCGTTTAGAAGAGATGTAAAGAAGCTTCCTATGGCACCAAAAATATGACCTCTGAGCTGTTTACACTTTACCTTTATACTGTGTTCAAATCCATTCCACACTGTTGCACTCTTTACCCCTCCTCACAATTCCTCCTTTTGAGTTCCAATCTTTATATTACCTAAAAATGTTTGGTCCCTCTTCGTGCATAATTTCTCGATACTTGTTTTCATGTTCACACACATATCTAGAGAATTTAAGTACTTCTCTCCACCGCGGTGGTCAAGTTGTCAATGGAGCTACGAAGCTATCGGCACGATAGACCCAGGGTTCAATTCCTGCAGCCAGCAGCTGGCACTACTGGAGTCAAGTGTAACGTACATTCACCCTTTAAAGTTGATCGGAAAAATGAGTGTCCAGGTTAACAACTATGGGACGTAACTGTGATATCGAGGATGATGCAGTGGTCTTGTATCACAAGATAGTGGGTAAATATCCCACCACCGGCTCAACGTGACCGTACCATGGAGACGAACGTCTCTGTTAAGTGCATTTTGGCGTCTGTCACAAGTTTACAATTATTTTTGATCATCATTTCTGCTTACCTTAGATGTACGAGTAGATTAGACGAGATGAATACTTTCTCTCTCTGATACTTAACGGTGAAAATGCTCCACTATTCTAGCGCCAGACAAAAGTAGCTCTCTTCATCGCTGGAATACGCAACTTTCTTCGCGCAACGAGGTGACGTTCCGTCCAAGACGTCAAATACGCCCTACTAAAATATGTGGATGATACTGGATAGATCCTCTAACTTAAAGCTAATGAGATCATATCCTCATAACTCTGTGAAAGTTATTAGATGCAGTGGTAATTGGATAGTAGTCCGGAAAATAGTCACCTGAATCACAGCAATTTTCCACGTGTGTCAGAGTTACGGCCAGATTACCGTAAGTTGCAGCTGGGAACTTGTCTGAGGGAGCTGGAACTGGACGGTGCGGGGTAAGGGAAGGGCGGGAGATGCTGTACAGGGAAGGAGCTGTTGTGGAAAAATAATGAGCTGCAATGAGAGAGAGAGAGAGAGAGAGAGAGAGGGAGGGAGAGAGAGAGAGAGATTATCAAGAGTTACAATGACAGGTAAAAACTTAAAGTATATATCGACCCAGGCTGAGGAGGTCAAAGGTGGTCAAATGAGAAGAAAGAAAAGGGGGATTCAGACAAAATAAAGGAAACAAAGCAAAGTAGGATTAATAAAAAAAATTGGCAACAAACAAAGAGGAGAGGAAATAAAAAGTAAAAACAAACAAAAGAAAAAACAATAAATAAAAAAATGAGAAAAAGATAAATTGAAAAGAGAAAAAGTCTCACAGCGAGAGGCAAAAGTTGACAGCAAGATAAGATTTTTTGGCAAGAATGGAAGGAACATCACCAATGTAACATAGACGTCATAACTGAAATGGATACGACGAGAAGACGAAAGAAATCTGTATAAAATGAAAAAGAATTACGGAAAACCAAGAAATACGACAATTGTGTAATAATGGAAAATAAAACCTATTCATACAAGCACTTTGTCACACACACACACACACACACACATGATCGGTCCAACAATAAGGGGGATATTAGGAAGACCTGTCAAAATAAGGGCTTTGCCAGTGTGTATTGTTCTTCTCTCTTAATTTGTCGGATAGTTTCGTCCTTTGTTAGCTAATTTCATCCATCTATCTATCATCCGTACTGCCAGACGCCATGTATCCCAAACGGGGTGGCCGAGATCTTAGAGTTAATTGTTTTACAGGGAGGGGCACTAATCCTCCACCAACCCCACTTGACACGTAGGGAGAATAAAGCAATAATTTGGCTGTAAACCTTTTCATACGGCTTTTTCATGAATGAGTTGATACAGTGCAGTAGCTGAATAAGATAATACTACGTATCTGCACACTTTCCATGGCACTGCTCCATGTCTTGACGCGTATTCCATTATTAATTTTTTTTTTTACAGGATTGCATTCAAGATGGAGTGATGATAATTTTTAGGCCATGTCGAAATGGCCAGAGTATAATTTGGAGAAAGCTAGTGTGTGAGTTTGGAAAAGGAAAGAGTGTAAACTTTCAAGGAAGGAAGTATGTATTTTGAAGGAAAGATTTTAGGAGTGTTGCTATTCACCTTAACCTGGCAGAGATAATCGTCCTATTGTGGCTTATTTTCCGTAGGTCGGTGGCAGAAAAAAACAACACCTCTGTTTTACGTCGTTTCCTTAACATTTTCTCGTGATTTTCACCATATTTTAGTGTTAATCTCTGGAGGTACAGCTCAGTGGCAGAGTAGGGAGGAAACTAAGACTGTACATCCTTTCCATAGCACTTTGTCGTGACTTCCACCATAATCTTAATGTTAATGTCTTCTTCACACCCTCAGCACTCAACTGAAGATGGAGGGGTGGCAATTTCTAAGCCAAGTTAAATGAAACGGGCAGATCATAGGGCAGAGGCGGACAAGGGTGCCGAGATGAACTAAGAAAGTGTGAAGGAGGGAGAGGGTTGGAGGTGATAAAGGTAAATCGAGTCATAACTTGCACCGTTAGCAGCTGCTGCTGCATAGCCAGGCAAAGAGGAAGAGGAGAAGGAGGAGGAGGAGGAGGAGGAGGAGGTGGAGGAGGAGGGGTAGGAGGAGGAGAAGGCGACTCAGTGGGAAAATAATGAGGAAAGGGAAAATTACAAACAAAAGAAGAAGGGAGGAACAATAAATAAAAGCTGTAGCAGAGAGGAAGAAGTGTGGCGTAAAAAAAAAAAAAAAAAAAAAAGGGCCTGAAGAAAAAGGATCAGCAATGAGGTAGGCGGACAAGGAAAGATATGGTTCAGGAAGAAGAGGAAGGAGGGGAAGTTGGAAATAGTGAATAATATCAAGAAGAGATCAAAAAAGTATGTTATAGGGGACTAATTATAATATTAAACTCGAAAACCAGGAAAAACAACAGAATTAATGATCTTCTCTTTCGTTTAATAAATATACTGTATTTCCAAACATGATGCAGAATAAAAGTTCCCTTCAAATCTCTGATATTACATCTACTACAGGCAAAAAGAACATTGTTAAAAAAGAAAAACATTCTTTTGTCATTAAGCATTTATCATTATCTTTCTACCTATCTGTCCATCTATCTATGGTCAATACTCTGGACACTTTAGTCCTCTCTCTCTCTCTCTCTCTCTCTCTCTCTCTCTCTCTCTCTCTCTCTCTCTCTCTCTCTCTCATCCTGTTGTTTTAGCCATCACCTAGCTTCCCTTTCGGCCACATCTCACCCCTATTGTCTTCTTTTGGTAGTCGTTATCAGTGTCATCTTCATCATCATTACCCTCTCTCCACTTTTATGAATAGCCTGGTAGGGTTTAGAAACAGAAGAAAAAAAAAACGAACCAAAGTAGGACCTGTCTTTATCCTCAGCACATAAAAGCTCTCAATCTATTTCCTTCAGTTTCAGATTCCCAGTTTCTGACCTTCTCAACTCACAAAAAATTCTCCCCTTTTGCCCTACTTAGCCTAACTCTTGTAAATCCAGTGACGGCCTCCCGTACCCCTCCCTCCCTACTGCCCCATTTGCCCATTTGCCCCTCTTCCCCCTCCCCAATCCTACATCCTTCACCCCTCTCAATGCCCACTACCCTCCCCTAACTCTCCCCTAACGCTCCCTCAGCCCCGAGTTAATTGTGTTATTGTCCCGTTGGAAACAACAGTAAAAGCAAGGCGGTTAATTAAAAGGGACTCTCTGTTAAAAGGAAGTAATCAGGTAAACAAACCAGGAAGAGTGGGTATGATCTATATAACATGGAGAAAATAGCTTGTCACGGTGGTAATATTCTCTCTCTCTCTCTCTCTCTCTCTCTCTCTCTCTATCTCTCTCTCTCTCTCTCTCTCTCAGGCAAGCGAATATGCGTGTTCATTACATAAAACAAGAAATCAGAGAACCACAGGAGGCACGAAAAACACAAGAGCACATCAGTCTTGTCTTTGGTCGTGATTCGTCGACAGGTTCATTAATGTGGTTGACGACAGTTGCAGCATTCTAATTTAGGGCCCTACATAATAGTAATATCACTCAGGGACTATCGACTGGTGACACCTCAAATGTCAGGACCAAGCAGCCTAATCCCCGGCCTGGACACTCCTGATGGGTGAAAAATTGATGCATAGATAGATAAATAGATAGGCAGGTAGGTAGGAAGGTAGGTAGGTCGGTGGGTAGGTAGATAAATGAATAAATAAACAGGTTGAAACATTCATGAGCAGAAGATGAAAGATGGAAGTTAAAGCTACGATAGAGAAATAAAAATGCAGCGAAATGAAATGAGAGTGAAAATGAAGAGGGTAACTAATGTCAGGAAGGTGACAGACGGGATATCCTTAGCGAAATGTCAAGGAAACGACTAAAAGATAAGGTGGGAAATGTATCACGAGAATCGCATTAGTGGAGAGCATCAGAGAGAAGAAGAAAGAAAGTGGGAGAAATGTGGGAAAAAGTTAGACGGACGAAAGTTAAGATGAGAGTTGTGTGCAAGCAAAAGTGAGGAGAGAGAGAGAGAGAGAGAGAGAGAGAGAGAGAGAGAGAGAGAGAGAGAGAGAGAGAGAGAGAGAGAGAGAGAGAAACGACAGATATACATGAAGAGAGAAAACGAAAGCAACAGAAAAAAAGTATCGAACACATGATGGGAGAAAAGTCTTGAGTGAAAATGACATGGAGAAAAAAGAAGGTAAATGCATTTATTATAAGAAAAAAAAACAGCTCTGACACCTTTACGAAAGCCCCCCCCCCCCTCTCTCTCTCTCTCTCTCTCTCCGCGGCATTCTCTTCCTTCCTTTGATTTAGTCATAGAGTTTGTTTATGTTCACCGACTTCATAACTTTCCAACCTTTTCACCTTCATCTGGATTCTTTCTTTTCTCTCCCTTCTCAACTTGTCATTAGTCATTGCATTCCTTTTACTTCATATATTCTTGTTATATTCATTTACTACCATCTCTGCTTCTCATCTGCTGTTTTCACTTTGTACCTTTGCCTTTTGCGTTTTTTTTTTCCTTCCGAATACGATCCCTGTAAGGTTATTATTTTCCTCTCTCCTTGGTCATTACTCCTTTCAGCGTAACATCTCCCTCCTCTAGTCAACCTTCACTCTTCTCAGCATATATTTCCCTCCACTCGACAGTATTTTTTGGCGTATTTTCTTCCACCGCAGTCGATCCATGCTCTTCTCGGCTTAATGCCTTCCTCTTTATTCCATTATTTCCATTTTCAGCGTAATATCTTCACTGCATCCGCCTAGCCTAAGCTATATCAATAACACTTCGTCAGCCACAAGCAAAATAAGATTCGTAACCGCATTGAAGGGATATATAAAATGCGCTCTTGTTTTCACTGTTCCGGTGATTTTGATGAAATTGAGGAATTATACCAAGATTTGGGAAAGTTGCCTGTGGAATTGTGGAGATACAACAGGACTTGGTCCGCATCTAGCCCTTTTTTATTAGTATAATTTCATTGTAAGATTAATTGATATTCTTGATCGAAATATTTTCTTCTTTACTCTTCTCCTTCTATGGGCAGCCTCTCACCTGGTTTGTTCCTCTCTTTCTCCCTCCTTTTCCTCCAGCCTTAATTTTTGTTATTTATCTCATCATCTCGAAAACATTGCTTTGCATTTCTGTTCGTCAGTGTAAAGAATTACTGTACTGGGTGATGGATGTGAAAAGGAGACAGATGAAGAGGGTGAATGACGATTAGATAATTATTTAATATAGCCAGGTTACAGACATAAGCAAGTTTGCTTACAACACTTCTCTTGCAGACTGTGACAATGAAATGTGTTACACATGAGATATTTTTATGTGATAGAAATGGGAAGCAAACAACAAGAGTATGAGACTGAAGGAAACGTTCTGGTCGCTTAAGGAAGCAATGAGAAACAAAAAAGGAGGACAGTAATAAAGAAGGCATTATACAATGCTGGTTGAAGAATGGCGGCGAAAATTTTGCCAGACTATATACGTTCGTCTGCTATTCCAGTGCGTCTAATTCCCACTTGAAGCATGTTCGTAATTATCTTCCCTGATCATCTGTGACCAATGAAGCATGCAGAACCTGTATCACAGTATGAATATTAGCTAACAAAAGAACACAAAAAAGCTGTTATTCTAGGTGAACTCTTGTCTCCAGCTGTACCCTCCTCTCTCTCCCTTCACATCTAATTTACCTACCATCCTGTGTCCTTCAGAGGCAAAAATCCATGTATTCTAATGTAAAACTCATAAGTCGTTGTGCACAGTTCTTAACTTACAGCAAACACGAGCACAATTTCTTCGAGCCTCAATTCACAAACAAACAGAAAGAACAATAGGAATCATTCAGAGAATGCAACACCCGCGCCTTACATGGGTTTAAAGGCCAATCAGCAGCTGGTCAGTGGGCACCTGTGATGTTGCAATGTGGTAACAAATTATTGAAAAGCACAATTAGCAGACATGAGGAATTGGGCATCTTCCTCCTCGCTTTGATCTTAATAGCGTGATTCGTCAACATGCTATCAAATTGAAAAAGCAACTCGCTCGAAGACACAAGGTAGCCAGTGATGGTATGGAAAGACCTAACAGCCGAACCTCTTAACCCTGCCACTGTGTCCATCACCTTTGTCTTATTGCTCTTAAATTCTAATTACGCCTCTTCCAAAACCAGACCTCAGCCTCAGCCGGATTCACAAAGCTTGGTTTAAAATTGGATGTAAAGAGCTTAAGATGGATGGCATTACTGTCTGACACTGACTTTTGACGTCATTTTCTGAAAATGGAACCATGCATCGTCAGCCTACCTAATACTCTACCACCAATTTTTGATCCAAACCGAATCAAACCTTTTCGTGTTAAATAGCCGAATCTGTCATTTAGTCCCCTGTGACCGTTACCTTTGTCCGATTGTTCTCAAATGTGAACCGCATTCCTTCTTTTTGGTCCTCAACTCTCTTCCACCAGATTTGATCAAAACCGGATCAAAAAACTGGAGTTTGACGTTGCCCTTTAATGACTACGATCTATAGCCTTTTTTCGGCCAAAAGTATTCCGCCTGTTCCTCTGATGGTCCTCAATCGTTTTACACCTTAAAATTTGGTTCAGTTCTATCCAATATATATACATTTTCCCATAATCTTTATAATAGAAAGACAAACCGAACCAAACACACAACCCCCACGCGCTTGTTGTGCGCAGGTGTAAAAGTCCATCTGGTCACTAAATAGTTTCAAAACTCATTTATTGTACCTTGCAGTTAAGCAAAACCTAACCACTGCACAAGATAACAGAATTCTGACGGATCGTTCTTATCTCATATAATTAACACTGGTTACCTAATCGTTGTTATTATTATTCAAGAAGGTAGCAGCGTATTTTGGGAGCCTGTTTACGAACTCAGTTAAATATGACTGATTCCATGTGTTGCAATTATCCGTGGCTCTATTGTCTGTCCCAGGTAAGCACAGCACAGCACATTATTTTCTGTGTTGCATAAAATATACTGCCATTAATTAATTGCTGGTGTATGCAAGGTGTGGATCGAAAGTACATTCCTTCGGTCGCACATGAAAACATTCTGTAAATGAACATTGGACCGTTTTGGTTGCATAAGTGGCTAGGTACGAAATTAATGGCAATGTTGCTTCCTTTATTTTTCCGCTGGGCATGAAAAATAGTTATGTTCGAGCAAAAATCTCTCTGAAACAACAATAATTAATGCTATAGTGTCAGCATTGTTCACAGCGCTGTTTTTTATGTACTCTAATTTAAGCTGTAATAAAGGATAATTATGTAATTGGATTATTGCTCGTAAAAAAGTTTTCTACCGGATAACGAGTTCACCTTCCTGAATGGTGTCCTCCGCTGCTGTGTCTGTGTCCTTCTCTTCCGCCGCGCAGCACCTTCACATCACCAGCCACTCTCCCTTTCCCTAAATGCCATCCTGAAGAAGAAAGTTTAAGAAATGTACCTATCGAGTACACGGAGGTCATTATAACATATGCGTTTTTAATCTATACGTTTTGCTCTCCCAATATTCCTACCTATCCCAATATTCACCTATTTCACATACTCACATCTTTCCTGTTCGTATACAATTCCTCCACTCATCGACTGACCTTAAAGTCCATTATCTATCATTCTTCCCCTTCCCCCATCTTCACCTTGCTCTCCCAACCAGCACAAATCTTGGACATCCCTCTACTCATCTATCACCTCTTAAAAACACTAATAAAAGATAAAAGGAAAATATAACAAGAAAGTAATTAAAACTAAGTCAATAGAGAGAAGTAGTCAAGTGCCTGCTACACAGCAGGAACATATAGGCCTAAAATCTAGTCCAGGAAAGTTACAATATGAAACGAAATTAAACCCCACATTCTCATCCATCAAAGTGAAGGTGGATATACCTGACACGCCATAGGTATCACCACCTCTATTTTTGGTTAGAGTGAACTGGTAAACATACCTTTGGGACAAGTTAACACTCCCATGCTTGTTTGATTCCTCCTCCGAACAGTCATAGAATACACCCATAGTGCCATGCAAGTCCTGACCATGGGAAAGGTAATGGTCGTATTAACACTAACAGGTTCCTATGACTCAGTGAAACGCATGACACCGTCTGATGTTAACAGAAATGGAATACTAGAACTGTTTCAGCCATGAGAGAGTTAACGTTGGTTGGTTGGGGGGAAAAGGGAAGGGAGAGCTGTACAGAAATAACCCCTGTAGTTAGTCCTGTCAGTCGAGAGCTCACTTTGGATTTCATTCTGGCTAAAAAGGTGATTTTATTCAAGTGATGAGAGATCCACCGGAATGGGAAAAGAATATTCTCCAAACCAGGCCACACTAGGCCACAGATATATCCTTCACTTCCAGGTTAATTTATTACTCGCTCGCAAGCTTCACGTAAATAGAACATTATATCATTCCTATAACTTAATGTCTGGTAATTAATCAGCGGGCCACAGTTAGCACACAGGTTACCCAGGCCAGTACATTCTGCTTAATCCCTAGTTAATGTTTAGGACTGCAAATTACGAAAGTTATACTGTACAGTGCGTACATTTAAGTAAGATGAAGGGAGAAGAGGGTCCGAAAGAAAAGCAAAAGCAAAGCAAAGACAATAAATATGACAGAAATATGGAGTGACAATGAAGCCAGAAAGAAGAATATGGTAGATAATGAGAGAAGGTTAAAGAAGGAACTGGTGCTCGTAGTCAAGAGACCTTTGATAAGAAAAGGGAAAAATCAATCATCAGGAAGACTGGATGACATACTTTGTTAGCGTTAACGTTATAACACAACGTATGCCGTTAGGACAAAAGTTTCACTAAGATTTCGCTACGTTTACTTCACAATTAGGGCATATCCGTCACTTTATCTTCCCTGACTTAGCTGTCATGTCAAGGAGAATCATTTGGAGACAGAGAAACATAGCAAACCTCTCTCATCTTAAGAATATTCTGGCAGAGGAAACTTTAATGAAGTGGTAAAAATATTACGAATATTTTTCCTGATTACATTTTGGCTGCAGTCAACCAGATTTATTTACATGCCAACTTTCACTACAGTCCATCCATTTGTGTAGGAGTTGAATGAGAGACAGACAGATAGACAGACGTTAGACTTTCCGAATCTCACCTTTTTTCTCTTTTTGAGGGGAGTAGGGGGGAGGGAAGGAAAAGTGAAATGAATACTGAAGAAACTGACCATATCCCAGACTTTGGTCAATTCACTCCTACCTTTAGCATCTCTTTTATCACCATTATCTCTCTTCTTCACGTTACCCCATTCGCCCTCCTATTCGCAGTGTCAGTGATCTTAACTGTTGTTTGCTTCCTGCTTCCTTCCCCTCCTCCAAAACTCCGACTCCAAAGCAGCATTACATCACTTAGCTGAGAGGTCTTGAGAGTACAGAGGGAGGAGAAGAAGGAGCCTGAGAGAGAGAGAGAGAGAGAGAGAGAGAGAGAGAGAGAGAGAGAGAGAGAGAGAGAGAGATTGTATAGGTATATATATAAATGACAGGCAGATAGACATATATAACTGTATATAAATGCTGGAAACTGATAGTCGATGAATAATAAAAAAAGTTACATGACAGAACATATCATGCACCTCTACCATATCCGGTTTCAGTTCTAGTGTTTTATTATTTTCGTTAAGAGTTAGAATTTCACTTAGTTCTGGAAGGATTTTCTTCCGGATTAATGCACGAGTATCTAGATGAGAAATCTTGACTGCTGTATTAACTTTCCAGTGTCGTGATCAGGGAGACGTAGCCAGAAGTATCTCCTAAAGTTCATAATCTGATACGTCTAAATGAACAAGAATCTCATCTTCATATGTCCTCCAGATGTTACTAAATGTATTAGCCATTTCTACCGGTTATGAGGAATGCTACTCCGTCGCGATTTCTCATCTTGCCATCCATCTTGCTGATAATTATAAGTCTGTCACTGAAATTTCCATTTTTTTGATACATATGTTGATATAGACCAATGGAGAAACAAGTAAAAAAGGAGCCCTCAGTGAGTGTAATACCCGCGCCTACCAACTGGACTAACGGCCGAATATTTGCCGTTGGAATATGACCTTCACATTTGACCAGTTGTTCTTCAAATCGAAAAAACTTCATCTGACCCTAAATCATTCCATCAAATTCGGCGATAATAAGACAAAAACTGATTCGACTTTGTTCTGTGACGGTGGCTTTTGACTTTCCCTGTGAGTTGACCTTTGACTGATTGTGCTAAAATAGAATTCATTTGTTCTTGCCTTTCCCGGAACCCTTCTGCAAAATTTGGTGTAAATCAGATTTTGAAAATATATATATTTTGGCCCCAGTATGTGATCTTGATCTTTGACCTACTAATCTCAAAACATTAGCTCATCCCTTGGCTCATCCTCAGTCCGTCCACTAAGCTTAGTTCAGTTCGGGTCAAAACTGTTTTTAACACTATTGTTCACACAGACACACGGGTCGAAATTTGACCTTGCTATGTGGCCTTGACCTTTGACTGATTGTTCACAAAAATAGAACCCCTTCGTTCTTGTATTATCCTCCATCAATCATCAGGCTTGATCTGTATCGATATAAACTTTCCAAGCACACCTTTCTAAGTCAAACTTGCATCTACTGTAGTCGTGCGACTTTAACTTTTAGCCTGTCGTTCTAACAAGCAATAGGTCAACCTCTTGGCTAACCGTCCTGCCCTCCACCAAGCTTGGTTAGAATTAATGGAATCAAAGATCACACCAAATAAACACACAAATTCAATAATGCTAAGTTATTGCACGTTCACTAATCATCACGGCACTTTACACTACCAGTGTAGTGCAGCTGTGTGGAGACCATCCTGGATTCCCTTACGAATATTGGCAACCTTAATTTATTCAGCTTAGGAGAGATATTGGAAGTAGAGGGGTTAGTCACAGCCTTCACTTAATCCATTCAGTGCTAGAGAACTTTTATAAGTTAGTCAAAGTCGTCTGTAAATGACAAGACCTTTGTGTAGAAACTGCATCACCGAAATGAAAGGGTTGCGACGAGCAAGTCAAAGCACCCACCGTCAACCTCCCATGACCAACCTTGGCAGCAGCAATCAAAACATGTCTCTCCTTAAAACTTAACAACCCCTCTGTATTTCAGGTTTATTGTCCAAACTTCTCGTTGGTGAAATATTTGGGGTCTCATGTTTTCCCTAAGATATTACTGGTCTTGGGGAAACAAAGTTATGCAGACACTATTATTGCACGCTGGCTTCCAAAATTCTACTTTTTAACTTCTCTCCCAGCTTCCCCCTCCCGTCTCTCTCTCTCTCTCTCTCTCTCTCTCTCTCTCTCTCTCTCTCTCTCTCTAACTTATATCCGTTTTTTGTTTTTAATCCCGTCAGTCCGATTACCCTTGCATGCGCCATCCTCACCCAGTTTTTATGCTACCGCTATCCTTTTTTTCATCCCATGCCGCTGGCCCTTCATTCAATACATTCCTAATTGCTATGCGGAGGAGGGGGAAGAAGAATTATGAGATAACAATACTGACAAACATCATTTAGGGCTTGTGGCTGATGCAGAATCTAATACAATATACGCAGTTCTATTAAAAGTTTCATGTTACAGTAGTTTTACACGTAGAAAATGGTTGTTGCTCGCAGTTATAATAAAGTACACGCACACGTGAACCCCCCCCCCCACACCACTAGCATGTTTTTATTGTGGTGTGTGTGTGTGTGTGTGTGTGTGTGTGTGTGTGTGTGTGTGTGTGTGTGTTAAATAATACACTAACAAAAACTATTTATTTATGAATCAATCACGAAGCTGATCCTGACTTTATCTGTTGTGCTTATTTTCCTGGGTTGGAACACATTTTACCTTCTCCTTCACACCTTCACTATCGTATTGTTGGAATATCAACTGAAAACAGTGTTCGTGAAAATCAAGCATATTCATCAGCATTTTTTATGATTCTGACCTTTCTTCCCACCTATGGATGGGGTGAAGTATATGTATAAACACAATTGCTTAGCACGTTGTAACTGACGAATATATTAGTGCTTAGAAGCAATGTTCAGTCACATAGAAAGCCGTTGATGGACTGGACTATCAACAACTTACAAAAAATCATATAGTATGGTGGTTACTGATGACTGGATGTAACCCCTCAAATGAGAAAAATGTCTCCTAAGCAGAGTAAAATTATGTAATAATTAAAAGCACAAAATGTATGTCCTGACTCGAAGCTGGTAAATCCTACAATACATATTTCTCCTGCCTCTTAGTATTCACGATTTCCTCTCCAGATTTAGAGGTATACATGTTTCCTCTTCAATCTTCCCACACTACCTCTTGAATTCACCTCTTTTCTTCACCAATCAGCCCACTTTTTCTTCTTCTTTTCTTTGTCTCCTATTCCTTTATTTGTTGTATCCTATCCGCTTCCTTCCATATTCAATCATATTTTCTTGATTCCCACTCCGTTTCCCTCATCTCGTTCTGTCTCGTCTTATGTTTCCTATTTTTTATCCATGTGTATTTATTTCCTCTTCAACTTTCACTCATCTCAATTCTTCTCCATCTTCTATCCTAAATAATGTTAATGTTCTATCCCACAAATGTAAAGGGTCCAGTGAACAGCATACTATCTGTCCAGCAATACATTTCAACACCTACAGCTAAACCCAAGTCAGAGCAGTTAATTAAACGAAGAAATAGCGATTCATACACGCCCAAAAACTCTTGCCAGCCCAGTATTGACCTGCATAATACGAGTATGTGCCGTGTTAAATGATGAGTTTCTGCTTAACTTTGATGCCGTATAAAGTAGAGCAGTACGTTGTGTTTAGTTTTGTATCAGATCGTTGTTTTTACCTTGCATAAATGTCATATGAAGGTAGTGGTAATATGGATAAAGAAGAAACAAACATCGTCCAAAAGTCTGACCGGTAACGAAGAATCGAACTCGGTTCCAATTCCAATGGTGGGCTGGCTAATGGCAATGCATGCATCACCTAGAATGCTATAACCACCACTACAATACTAAACGCTTCCTGCTACCACGAAATGATTTCATGACTGTGAAAGCGACCAGAAACATTCACAAGGAGAGGGAAAGAAGAGGAGGACTGGTAGGAGTGTGTATGTGCAGATGCTAAGAACGGATTTGGAATGATCTTCATTTTAGAGGTTCATTTTTTTTTTTTAATCAGAAGGGTGCCCCAGTCTCCTGTAATCCCTTCAGCACGATGGCGACTTCTATAGTTTTGTCTTCCCACCTCCGCACATTATTCGACTTAAAAGAGTAGTGAAGGAGTTAATAAAGGCTACATCTACCACCATCAGTTCAAAAAATCGCCCATAATCTTTTGGGGGCAAAACTAAAAAAAAATAAATATTAAGTCCTATTATAGTAGTGTATTGATAAGAGGGAATGTTTTCTTTACCTGTTACGTGTAAACAGTTATTGCAAATACGATCAAATGCAGCAGGTTTTAACTTCAATTTAAAGACGTATTATTTAATTCTTGTTAATACTAGACAGTTTTTATTTCTTTTATCACTGGAGAAATTTTTTGAACATGAGTGATTTGATACAGCATTCACTAATTCCTCTCCTTCAGGAGTAGTTTCTTAAGGTGGATAATTTGTTTGACAGCAGCTGGAACAACGTTAAATTCTGTAACATGTCTCGTTTTTAATGGTAAAGGATTCATATAAGGAGATGCAATGAAGAAGAAAAAGAAGAAACAAAAAAGGAGAAAAAGAATGATGCATAGGGAAGGAGGAAAATGCAGAGACAAAGGAAAGGACCGAAAACCGTAGGAGAATGTACGAGATGAAACAATACAGGGACCAGATGAAGAAGAGAAATGCGGATAATGGAGATCCAAAGAGGGGTACGAGAAACAAGTGGACAGGAAAAGCGGGAGAAAACAGAGGCAAGACGAATGATGCAGAAAGAAAAGGAGGTTGGAAGAGAACGCGAAAGAGGAGGAAAGCAAATACAGGATGATTTGCAAAGCATATTAAGAGGAGAGACGCATGAGTGAAGAAATGAATATGACGAGGGCCACGAGAAAAAAAGGACATGGGAAGACAGATAGTAGGAGAGAAATGGATGATGAGAAAAATAATTAGAGGGAACACGAAAGAAGAGGAAGGATGAAATAATACAATGGGAGGAGTTATGAGTGATGGAAAGAAAGTGGTGGAAAGAAAAGTGAGATCCTTTATAAAGGGGGGTTGGCATGAAGAAGCTGGATGAGTAGAAAAGAAAAAGTAGTTTAAAAGAAACAGGAGAGAAAATGAAACAAAACGCAGGATGAAATGCAAAATGAACTGAGAAGGAGGGACCTAAGAAATGGAAAGACAGAAACGAGAGAAAGAGTGTAACAAAAAGACGGATGAATCAGTGAGAAGACCCGAGATGAAAGAAGAGAAACGATTCAGAAGACGACGCGACAAAGGAAGAAGATAAATATAGGATGGAATGCAAAATAAACAGAGAGAGAGAGAGAGAGAGAAAGGGGAGGGGGAATAAAAATGATAAAAAAAAATAGAAGGATAATTTGCACTGACTGATTAACTCTACTGAATGAGACTGATAAAATGCAATGGAATTAATCACGACACATGTGGCATTTGGACCCATAACACTTATGTTACACATGCTCCTCCTCCAAGACTCAGGACACCGAATGACATTTTTTCTCATCTTACCTTAGTTAGTATCCTTTTCCACTCACTTGTGTTAATATCTCATGTTACATCATCTCATCCCAAGTCTGATTGCCTTTGCCCTTTAAAGCTAGCCTTTTTCCTGCGTTTGTCAGCGTGATTTTTTCCTTTTGACGCTCTATTCTTATTTTACCATTTGTATTTTGCCTTTTTCTTATTCTTTAATGGATGGGGAAAAAATCTGAAAGACGACACTTTTTAAATGGTAATAGTAATTCCTGTCTCGTTTAAGCTGCATAGGTATAGCCTTCTACTCTTGAAATTGGTTTTCTGAACTGTATATTGCTAAGTATGTAGTATGAATTGTGCACGTAGTAGGGAAGGCGAGGGATACCACTACTGATCCTGTTGCCTCGAGGGAAAATAGAAGCCTGGCCGTGAGCTATGGGATTTAGGGAAGGAAAATAAGGTACGATGGTGCTTGCATAATTGAACGCTTCAACCCAAGGACGTGCTTTTCCTTTGTTCTTGGTATCTTCAGAAGAATTTATGTAATATGTGGGGAATCCTGACAGTGAAGGGTATAGAAGCAACTCCATTCAGTCTCCTCAAAACTAAATAAAATAATTGCCATGTAGTGGCAGGAATAAAAGGTCTCTCGAGAGCTATATAAAATCGTCATTAGTAGCAAGATCAGCTGCAAAACTAATAAAATCGTTATATGATGCCAAGAGGAATACCATGCCACAGTATTGTAATATAAAAAAAATGTTGTGACATTTTTCCTTGCTTAGTTTTGCTACTCCAGACGATTTAGTTCAGCTTAGGAAAGATCTCTCATACTTGGAGAGTTTAAGAAAAGCGTAACCCATCCAGTTCAGAACCTCTCTCCTAAATGGAATGGAATCGTGTAAAAACACACACACACACACACACACCCAGTTTCCGAAAGTGACGCGAGAGAGCAGAGTCAAAGGAACGGAAGCAAAAGAGAAATACTACGCCACAGTTTATTAGCAAAACGCGAGAGGTATTTCTCCAGACTGAATAAAATCTTTAGACGTCCTCTCACCAGACGATTTTGCGTACCTTAAGGAAGACCTCTTTATATGGAGAGATCGTATGATCCTCCATTAACCCCATCGCAATAACAGGTGTCCTATAAGGTGAATAAAAGTGTCTAGTTGCAGCAGGAATAGATTAATACCCGTACATGCATAAATACATACATACAAACTCAACGATACCGTATCATTGTAATACAGGAAAATGTCAGATGTGTGATACGAGTTGTCTTAATTCATATGTGTAAAAATCATAAGTTAGCTATTTCATTGTTTTAAAATGTTAGATTTCCTGGATATAAATACCTCCGTGTTTTGTAATGGCTTGTGAGTATGAAAAGTACTCTACCACTTAAGGTTAATTAAACGTGAATATAGCGCTTCACTTCTGCCTAATTTTCTGGCAGCGTTTTTGTTAGGCAATCTGGAGATTAGCGGTTCAGTACAGTTCCCGCGCGCTTGCTTGCTTCCGCGAGTGTGTGTGTGTGTGTGTGTGTGGAGGGGGGAGGGGCTTACTTTTTCAGAGAGAGAGGGGGGGGGGAGAGAGAGGTTAATGTAGCCCAAGGGATCCTGTGTGGGTGTGTGTGGGTGTGTGTGTGTGTGTGGAGGGGGGAGGGGCTTACTTTTTCAGAGAGAGAGAGGGGGGGGGGAGAGGTTAATGTAGCCCAAGGGATCCTGTGTGTGTGTGTGGGAGTGAAGTGTACCAGAGACAAGTCGCATGATTCAATAGACGTTCAAGAAGCTTAGTGTTCAGGAATCTTACTCACAACCCCTCCTAAGCCTAATTCATGTTTAAAATAGTTTATGTAAACGAAAATTTGACTGCTGAAAACTGAACAACGCAGATAGTTAACGGGAGATCAACTCAGTATACTTTATTCTTGATCTGGGGTTTAATAATTGAGAGGTTCACATTCACTGCACATTTGTTTTATCAGACCACACTTCAGATACGAGAAGATGAATGAGTTTTTCTCTCGGAAATGACGGTGATATAATATTATACATGCTACATAGAATCAGCTAGAAAACACTCAGGGAGCACATACCTCCGCCGATGTCCGATACGGAGCCGACCCCAAATGTAATTAATTCTTTCTTGGTCCATGGCCCACCCTTCCACAAAAATTCATTGAAATTCATTGAGAACATATATTGTAAGGGATACATGGGATCCGGATCCGCCCCCAAATTTAATCAAATCTCTCTTGGCTCAGGGCCCACCCTTCCACACAATTTCATTGAAATTAACTGAGAACTTTTGGAAATATCGTGTGGACAAAGAAACAAATAAACATACAAACATAGGTGAATACAGAACCTCCTACAACTTCGTTGGTGGAAGTAACTAATGGATTTGGCTTCTGTAAATGAGATTAATATATTCGCTGATTACTTACGTCGTTTTTTACTATGACCACATTTCGAACACATACGTGTGATCATTCGAAATTGTCCATGGTATTCCCACTGTCAGGAACTATTGTAATAGAGTTAATGACTGTATATATCAAAGCATTCTAGTCGAAACAAAGGATACTTTTTTTTCAGTAATAATATGTCATGTACATTTTATATTGCTGTCATTTTCAAGCGATTTCTACCACAGGTTTGTTCAAAGTAATGATAGTCTCTTACAGTTTTGAAGAATTTGTATCTTTCATATCCTCTCTAGACGTGAGGTGTGCGCAGGCTTCTTTTGTGTGACCTTTTGCCTGTTGCCAGAAAACGTCATGACCCGCCTCTCCTCCTGTCTGGAATTTAAGATATTTTTCCACTTTTCTCTTCAAGGATTTTCTTCGTTCTGAGGCGACCCCTCAAGAGCGGAGAAACAGATATTGGAATCCTTTGAGGCTCTTCCGTCTTGAGTTTCTTATCTGTCTTTACGGGGTATTTCTCTCCTTTTTTTCAGTCAGTATTTTGTTGTTACACAATAAGAACTTCCTTCTCTGTGCCTGCACCCCGTTGACACTTAGCGCCTCTTGCCCTGCCAGCTTTCCTATCCTCCCACCCATAACAACTGTCATTCTTCAGTTTTTTTTTTTTTTTTTTATGCGAGGAAGAAAGAACCAAAGGCCATGAGCCCGCAGTAAAGTTCCCTCCAAGAGAAAAACAAAATACAATAGAGAGCCAAATTCAAGATCCGATCATTTTGAGATGCATGAACACACTGCGTTTGAAAGACTGGAGATCATAGGCAGCAGGAAATACAGATAGAGGGAGACAGTTCCAGAGCTGACCTGTTGCAAAAATGAAAGACTGGGAGTAACGGTTAACTCTTGCATTAGAGAGTTGGACAGAAAAGGGATGAGAGTTTGCTGCCAGACGGGTGCTACGCGCCCGTCGTAGAGGTGGAGGAATGCAAGCAGACAGTTCAGAGGAGCAGTGACCGTTAAAGTAGCGATAGAAAAGAGATAAAGATGCAACAGTGTGGCGAAGAGACAGAGGTTGAAGGGAGTCGGTAAGAGGAGGAGAGTTAATGAGACGAAAAGCCTTTGACTCCACCCTATTGAGAAGAGCTGTATGTGGGGAGCCTCCCCACACATGAGAGTTGTACTTCACACAGGGGTGGATAAAACCCCTGTTTAGAGTCAACAATTGTGCAGGGGTAAAGAAAGAGCGGAGTCGGCTTAGCACACCCAATCTCTTGGAAGCAGATTTTACAAGAGATGTAATATGATCTTTCCAAGATAAGTCCCGAGTAAATGAAACCCCAAGCATGTTCAAGGATGATGCAGGATTAAGCTGAATATTAATAAACATTAATGGGTATACCTGTGGAAGATTTTGTCGGGTTGATAGGTATAAGAACTGAGTCTTAGATGCATTAAAGACAACCATATTATTTTTACCCCAGTCAGAGATACGAGCCAAGTCAGACATTAGGTGTACCATAGCCTCATCCCTTGTTTGTTGAAGTAACTGTTGAGATGGGCGTTGTGGGAACCGAATGGAAAGGTGAAGGGTGGAGTCATCAGCGTATGAGTGGATAGGGTTAGATGTACAGCTTAGAAGATCATTGATGAATAAAAGGAAGAGAGTTGGTGATAGGACAGAGCCCCGAGGAACACCACTGTTGATAGATCTAGGAGAAGAACGATGGCCGTCTACAACAGCGGCTATAGAACGACCAGAAAGGAAGCTAGCGATGAAGGCACAGATAGAAGGATAGAAACCGTAGGAGGGCAGTTTGGAAATTAAAGATTTATGCCAGACTCGATCGAAAGCCTTTGAGATGTCAAGTGCAATGGCAAAGCTTTCGCCAAAGTCCCGAAAGGAGGATGACCAGGAGTCTGAAAGGTAGGTGAGAAGATCGCCAGTGGAGCGTCCCTGACGGAAGCCATACTGACGATCGGAAAGAAGGTTGTGATAGGAAAGATGCCTTAAAATTTTTCTATTAAGAATTGATTCGAAAACTTTTGAAATACAGGACGTTAAAGCAATTGGACGATAGCTGGAGGGTTGGGAGTGGTCACCCTTCTTTGGTACTGGCTGAATGAGAGCAAACTTCCAGCAAGAAGGAAAGGTACAAGTTGACAGACAAAGGCGAAAGAGTTTGCCTAGGCAGGGTGTAAGCACATAAGCACAGTTCTTGAGAACAACAGGAGGGACCCCATCTGGCCCATATGCCTTGTTAGTACTGAGGCCAGTGATGGCAGAAAATACATCAACTGAAGAAATTTTAATGTCAGCCATGAGGAAGTCAGAGGGGAGAAGTGATGGAGGAACAGCACCGGAATCGTCTAAGGTGGAATTGGAGGAGAAAGTCTGTGCGAAGAGATCTGCTTTATCAGTAGAAGAAATAGCTACAGAACCATCAGAGTAGAAAAAAGGAGGGAAGGATGATGAGGTAAAGTTGTTAGAAAGATTTTTGGCAAGGTGCCAGAAGGAGCGGGAAGAATTCGAGTTGGAGAGTTGAGAGCATTTAGTATGGATGAAATTATTTTTAGTAGAGCGAAGAACAGACTTAGCACGATTCCGGGCAGAAACGTAAAGATGATGTGATTCAGGGGTGGGTTGGCTCCGGTACCTTTTGTAGGCCTTCTCCTTGTTGCGGACAGCATTAGAACAAGCGTGATTAAACCAAGTCTTTCTTGCGTTAGTCAAAGGATATGAGAAAGGAATGTTGTACAGTGATCTCAAAAGTTTCCGGAACAGCCAGAGCTAAAAGTTCCCCTAATAGTCAACTGTTTCCACAGCTCACTTAGGGCATGTCTGTCGTTTGCGTTCAGTTTAAAAGAATCGTCTGTGGTCCGACAGACATACCAAGCACCTCCGTCCTAGAAATAATAGGCCCAGATATCCTGGCTTCACTCTCTGAGTCAAACCATTGGCACATTTTTAAATTTCTGTTACCAGAGGAAATTCATTTACAACCCTGCACATACCAGATAAACTCAGGCCTTATACCATTAAGATAAAAATGTACGCAGGTAAATGAAGTGAATATTGCACAACATTTCTGGCTGGAGGCGGTGCAGCTGTCGAAGAGTTGTAAGAGAAATTTGCTGTACAATACTAAATATCTAAAACGGCACACCGATAGCGATCCTGCAAATACTAACAGACGAGAGGTATGCGAGGGGTAAACACAGATTATATCCAACAAGTAATGGTGAATAATATGGAGAAGATGCAGTAGGATTAAAGGAAAAAGACAATAATAAGCATGGAAATAAAAAATGATAAGTTAGCTAGAATAATGAAGACCTTGAAATGTCTTGATGAAATTAGGAATAAAAAATAAAGAGAATCAGTAAATCTAACTGCCTACGTGCAGCGTGGCCACGCAAGCAAACAGGATTTTTATTTTCAGCACTCCAGTCAGTTACTTTGACCAGATCGTAAAATTGTTTTCAGAACTTGGTGAATGGGGTGCAAAGAGGAGGGGCAAATACTGCATGTCACGTTTCAGCTAAAACGGGAACTGAATATGCTGATTTGGGGGCCTTGTTCTCGTAAACGTTATTTATTTATTTATTTATGTTTGCCGGACTTTCCTGATTTTATTAAGCTCGGAGTAGATTTCTGCAACAGGAGGAGCTCGGAGTAGACCTCTACAACAGGAGGAGCTCTGAGTAGATTTCTGCAACAGGAGGAGCTAGATATAATACTGATTATTCCCATCATTAAAGGGGTGCTCTCGCAGGATGGATAAATTTTCATGGTGTTAGCAAGAATCTATCAAATGTTACTTTATTTTAGTGATGAGGCTGCAAGGTTGTCTAGAACATATAAATGCGTACAAAGGAAAGCAGACGGCAATATGTATTGGCCAGTTCACTTTTTTTTTTTTTTTTTTTTTTTAGGGTAGGCAGTGATCATGATAACTTTTCTGCGAACTTAAGCTTAGGAGAGTAAAGCAGCAAGGCTCCTCTACCTTGGTCATTTGTTGCTGATGCTGTCATAGCATTCTCTTATACTTGTATCCTTATGAACTTTTTGTTAATATAGCGATTTGTTTAATTTACTCGTGCTACCACCAACAAAATAATCATAATAACAAATAAATACACAACAGGGGCAAAAAAAGTATTCTTGCTGAAATATTGATTGAAAACTCTACAAACAAGTTTGTTGTCGGCTGGAACTCGATTTATCGTAGGGTGTGATGAAGTGCCTTTATTTTATCCTGGTGGTGATGCATATTTTACATTACAGAGATTGAGAAAGGAAAAACGTTAAAATACTGGGGACACATTCACATATACTCTTACAATCGCTTTCCTGTGGTAATTGTTTTTTTTTTTTTCTTTCTGAAAGGACATTACTGAATCTTCTCATGCCTCTTGTTCCACCGAGAGAAAATGCGAGTACACCTTGGTTACGAGAGGAAGGTTATTGTACGTTATATTTGTTTTTGCAGACAGGACAGGGAAAGGGGAATGCAGAGTCTTCCCGTGTCTCTTGTTCTTATTGATGGTGTGTGGCTGAGATGTCAAAAGGTGTTGTTATGAGGGCTTTAAGAATGTGTGGCGATGATGTGTTGGTGTGGTGAAGCAATCAGAGTGAGTGATGCGAATGACAGTGTATAATGAGGGTGTGTGTAGAAATACTGTTTGTGTGATGAGGATATTAGAGCGTGTGGTGAGATCAGGGTGCTAGTCTATGATGATGGTGTGTGTAGTAAAAATATTGTGCTGTGAAGGTGTCAGAGTATGATGAGTGTGACAACGTAGGGGTGTGATGGGGTGAGGGTCGGACTGGCCACCTACCCTCCCACAGAAGCATCAGCTAGTTGCCAGACATAATCACCATTATCGAAAACAGATATCGGCGGTAATGGGGTCGCGTACAAATTAACTAACTGGTATTGGCGTTTATGTGCTGCTCTACACCTTCCTGACATCAGTTTTGGATTATTATTTTTCAGCAGAAATTTTGTTTACCACCATGACGATATATAAATATTTTTTTCAACCTGCCTTTTATATATAAAAATGTATTGACAGGGGAAATGCTAGGCCGCAGTTTTACACCTTCATAAACATTAGGGATAGTAGGTCACAACTGAGATTGAACAAACATGAATATGCATTACATGCCAAGTGCTCGTAAGCGTTAATATCAAGTCCTGTGAGCAGATTTTCTTTACTTAAAAATATTGCCTGGTGAAAACTTAAACTGCAAACTTCTATATCAACAAAGATGCTACTAAAGATGGGTTTTAACAGTCCCACGGAGGTAGGTTTTATAAATGAACAACATTACCTGGCGTTTACCGATATACAATCAAAAATTCGTCAGTGGAAGCCTGAAGGTTAAAGCGAACCATGTATCATGATTCAAGATACTTAATTTGCTGACCACAGGATGGCATTGTAATTTTACCACGCCAATTTGCAACAGGAATGAACTCTGTATTGGTGAGTTATGGCTGAAGTGCGTGTGTGTGTGTGTGTGTGTGTGTGTGTGTGTGTGTGTGTGTGTGTGTGTGTGTGTGAGAGAGAGAGAGAGAGAGAGAGAGAGAGAGAGAGAGAGAGGACGCCACCTTATTGAGGAAGTTAATACTGTCAGTTTACAGGTGCAAGAAAATGATAGTGTAAAAAAAAAAAAAAGCTTTGTATCGTTTTTTTTCGACGTCACGGGTGTCATGTTAGGGCAGGTGACCCAGCACAGTTAAGCGTGGCGATACTTGATACTGCTGTTTCATAATTGTAAAAAGAAGCATGTGTGTAACATTTGTCTCTGGTACTCACCCCGGCCTCTTGATTATCTTAGCTATGGTTGCTGTGGCGTTCGTGATCTATTTTGTATTGACTTTGTGTATGTACCGTGTTCATGAGTGTGGGGGCTGCATTAACCAGTCAGTTTGGCCTACCAGAGAGAGAGAGAGAGAGAGAGAGGCTATCTCCTTCAGGCTGATTATGTCTCTGTCACATGATTCTTACTATTGCAAGCCAAACTTGGTGCAGTTTTCGGGTTGAGGTCATGTTGCAAAGGGAATAATGAAGACTATACCTGAACAACATGTCTATCTTGAGCTGAATAAAATACTCTGGAGAAAGCAATAAAAAATACAAAACGCACTTCCTGATTTAAGCGCAGTTGTCTTTACTATAGATGATGTATTAACTCTCTCTCTCTCTCTCTCTCTCTCTATCTATCTATCTCTATCTCTCTCTCTCTCTCTCTCTCTCTCTCTCTCTCTCTCTCTCTCTCTCTCTCTCTCTCTCTCTCTCTCCACCACTAATGTCTCACTTCCTCAAACTCAACATCCTCCTCAGTGTAACAGACTTGCCCACTTAAGAGCAGGCCGGTGTAGGTGGTCAGGCAGGTGGCGATGTGAGATGCCATCACAGTGTTATTGTGGTCCCTGAGCTGGCCACCGTATTCTGGGTGGTGAAGGTGGCTTCGTAACACCCCCTCCATACCGGTTTATTTTGCATGTTACATTTTTTCATCCTCTTGATTACTATTTACATAATTTTAATACTGACATTTGGCAGTTTTGCGTCCTTAATATAAAGATAATAATGTGGTGAAATGAAAGGAATAAATCGCAAAGGGAGCGGTGTTACGAAATCTTCAAAGCCACTTACAATACGACCCCACAAACAATACTTCTTGGGTAATGTTCGGTTGTGAGGGGAGGAAAGATTCGTTGTGTGTGTGTGTGTGTGTGTGTGTGTGTGTGTGTGTGTGTGTGTGTGTGACGGGGAAGTAGCTGGTGCAATAATGAGAAGGACGTACTAAACAGACCAAAATACATTGGGTCAAAGTGAAGTAAAAGCCTTCCACCGGTCAAGGTTGTGGCTGATGATATTAATGTCGATACTGATGTCAGTGTTGATGTTGAGGCAACAATACTGATGCTAGTTTTAACATCGTCGTCGTCGTCGTCGTCGTCGTCGTCGTTCTTGTTGTTGATCACGACAGCAATAACTAATATCATTTTTTAAAATCATTGGCTAGAGTCGACATTTGTTTCAGTCTAGAGTCCTGCTCCTGTTACACCTGTGTATTATTCTGGGGTTCAGTTTTTCTTGGTCTCGTCAGCTGGGTCAGGATATACAGTGATTTTTTTCCATGTGTTTCCAGAAATGAGATGGATTTTCTTGTATATATATATATATATATATATATATATATATATATATATATATATATATATATATATATATATATATAGATAGATAGATAGATAGATAGATAGATAGATAGATAGACAGAGATAGATAGATTGTGTGTGTGTGTGTGTGTGTGTGTGTGTGTGTGTAAAGAGGACAACAACAGTGGCCTGGTAAAACATAACAACGCAACAAGAAAATTCTTTCCGGAAAGACGTGGAAGAATTCACGGTTTATGCAGACCCAGCCGACGAGGCCAAAAAAACTGAACCCCAAAATAATACACAAAGGTAACAGGAGCAGAACTCTGTATTTAAATATATGTCATCTGTAGCCAATGATTTTTAAAAATTATATTAACGTAAAATCAATACTTAGCGACTGCATAAGGTTAGTTGTGTGGTGGGAGAACTGCATGAAATGGAAAGAAAGAAGAAAACTCAAAACAAATGTCAACTCTGCACAGTCATTTTATGTGTTGGTAAGAGAGGTGCAAAGCATATCTTGCTTCGCTAGTGCATGGAGCCACTGTGACATAGATGATACATGTTTCTCTCCCGATGTACGTACAGTACAACTCATGTTTAGAGTTGGAAACGGAGGCGGTGGAATATACTTAAAGTGGGTGCTGCTAGTATGTAGTTTCATTTTCTTGCGTATGTTTGCACGCTGTCGATTCTCCCGATGGCATGAACTGCAGACTTGACAACATAGCTAATACAAAATTTCAAATTATGTGGAGTAAATACGCCTTTTGGAAAAGCCATTACAGCACTTCGTATGTGCAGGAATACGCTAAAAAGGAAAATGTGTTAGAAGCTTACGACAATACGGGCCAGGGTTAGAACCAAGTGTGTGGGAAACTGGCAGGGGCATCAGGTGTGGACAATAGCTGTGTGGTGCAAGATATGAGGCAGGAAGGGAGTGTGGGTCATGCAGGGAGTGTGGGTCATGGGCAAGTGCTAAGAAGAGAAGGAATATAAAGGGCAGGGAAAGGACACATGATGTGATGGAGATAGTGTCAGGCAGGGGAAGGTAATTAGTAAAGGAACATGTAATATGTGGACTGGACGGGGCTAAGGTGCGGTGATGAAGGGAAAATATTTGGAGAAGGAAGTAAATGGAGCACAACGAGAGAACACAGGAGGTACAGCAAATACCTCATGGACGTGAGGAGTAACAGATGACAAAGTAAGAATGAAGGATGGCGAGAAAAAGAGGGAGAGTGAAAATTATGTGAGACTGAATATCGACTAATAGAATTATTTTAAATGGAATAAAAGTGAAAGACACAAGGTGAATCAGGAAAGGAAAAGGATAGGTGAGGGGAACGTGAGAGAAGTGGTGAAAGCTCCAACACTCGCTGACGCAGCAGGATTCTCACTTCAGAGAATAAACGACCGTCCCCAGTGGTAAGAGAGCAACTGTGTCTCCTTGCACCCATTCTCACAGGAACAAGGAGGTCTGCAAGGACCGTATGAACATAAACTGGTTATGAAACTACGTTTCTCCACCAAGTGTGTTTCCAGTTGCTTCGTTGGACGAGCATTATGTAGAACACCACTTATTACCAAGGTCCAGTGCTTATTACTAGCTATATATATATATATATATATATATATATATATATATATATATATATCTATATATATATATATATATATATATATATATATATATATAAACCACACAGTCCTTGAAAATATTGACATCAACAGGGAAATAAATACTCACTACGAGCAATCTCTGTCATTCTAATGCTATTTTGAAGATACGAACATCCAACCCCACTACCACATTGTTCTGGAAGAAACATTAATTCAAGGTGGCTCTTCCCAGTAGGTACACTCACTTCCATTGGTGACCTTAGAATGCGGAGTTGCTAGTTTGCTTTTTGATTCTTGTTCAGTGATGATTTTGCTTTGATAATCTACTATAGGGGAAGAATTAATCCGCCCTTCGTGCTTGCAGCAAATGTAACACTGAGCACAGAGGAGTATATAAGTAATAATATAAAAAAGGAAGTCTGTTGGCTCAAGTACCTATTAATATAAAATAACACTTTCTGCCGCTATGTTAAGGCTGGATGACAACATTCAGTTGTATAATTCTTCCTGTATGATATGTACAGCATTTACAAAATGCCATTTAATTTTGAAGGGGCGAAAACCTGAAGGACGAGATAAACTTCTTCAGTCGTGGAACACAAATTATCTCCTGAGGGCTAACACGAACAGCGAAGCCTGGAGATTGATACCTGAAGGACGAAACTGTATATACCAGAAGTAGTCGCAATGACTAATGAATGACCTACACTGAAGCATGAACCACGAAGTTACATATAAAATCCTCAGCGAAAAAAAAAAAAACGAGCGTGATATTTAAATTTATATAAACTAACCTGAATGACGAGAAAATACAGTTAGGTCTGATGGATGAATTTGCACACAGTAGCCTGAATAGCAAATGATTACACGGAACCTTACTGGTGTCATAGTGTGATGTGCTGCTTCAAGTTTTTCAAGACTAGATGTCATGGATGGAGACGAGTGTGTAGGATGGACTTTGATGACAGAAGATGGAGGACGATGACGGGATAAGAAAGCCCTTTGAATTGACGCGTTGGAGTTGGGTTGCAGGATGAGATGGTCATTTTTATGCTATTCACTACATCACAGCAGTAATGGGTGGGGTGGACAGAGAGGAGTGGGGGGATGAGAGTGGACGGTGGCGGATGACGGGGAGGAGGGGATGCGGCAGTAATGCACAGTGTGAAGATGGGCGTTTTATGCTGGTCGGTATGAGCGTCGCCTGGGCATATTCCCAAACATTTGTCCAAGAACGATATCAAGACTGAAGTAAGCTCACGCCATTGTCATACCTGGCGTCGAAAGGATTCCGAATGCGATTAACATGTTTTAAGTCTCCGCACACACACACACACACACACACACACACACACACACACACACACACACACACACACATTTAATCCCCTCCCATCCATTGGCTCTCACTTTTTTTTTCTTTACAGTTGCTATACTGGGGCATAGAATTGGGTTCTAGCCAGACTGTCCAAATGTCAGGCTTTATAAAAAAGTAATTTACAAGATCTTTACCTTTATATCTCAATCGCAAACAAGAATAATGATGCATTGTTTGTGACTGAGTGCCTTGTTCATTTTACTGTTGATACTGAGGTCTCAAGGACACCCGACACTTACCACTGCCTGACTGACTATACTGACCTCAGCCACGACATTATGCTGTACTCTTATTGGCACTGAAAATATATTACAGAAAGAGAGAGAGAGAGAGAGAGAGAGAGAGAGAGAGAGAGAGAGAGAGAGAGAGAGAGAGAGAGAGAGACGTACACACAATTCTCAGCGGGAAGAAGGCCTTTTAGATCGTGAATCTTGTCTTTCCCACTTCCGTCAGTAAGTTTGGGATCACCTTATCTCCGGCCAGGCGGTCTGTGAGGAGCAGAGTCTGCTGTGGGTGTGATTGTCTAATTATTGCAAGGATCCGAGAAAAGCCTGTAGTGGCTGTTGCAAGGGATATAATTGAAGCGATTGTTGTAAAGAATCTGTGAGAATAATCTGCCGTCTGTCTAAATGTTTCAAGAGAAATTTGCCAGGGTTCCGATTGTGTGATTGTTGCTAAGGATCCGCCTGAAAAGAATGTAGTACAAACGCTTGTTGATTGATTTTTATAGAGTATCGCCGAAAATACCCTGTAGTACTGAGGGACTGAGATATGGGTGTGTGTCAGGCAAGAGCAGGGTGACACAGACTGCGGCACAGTGAGATTCTTGGTGTGTACGAGGGACTGAGATATGGGTGTGTGTCAGGCAAGAGCAGGACGACACAGACTGCGGCACAGTGAGGTTCTTGGTGTGTACGAGGGACTGAGATATGGGTGTGTGTCAGGCAAGAGCAGGGCGACACAGACTCCTACATAATGAGGTGCGACCGCTAGTGTTGTGCTGGGAAGCCTAGGTTGTAAAATTATCGGCCACCTTCAGGCCTTCTCGCTCCCTTTAATGTTGGTGGGGACTTCTTTTTTACATACTGTGTGTGTGTGTGTGTGTGTGTGTGTGTGTGTGTGTGTCTGTCTGTCTGTCTGTCTGTCTGTCTGTCTTAACCTTGCCGTCATTAGTGAAGATTTAAAGAACACTATATAATCCCTCCAGCTAGAAGAACAGGGAGTAAAACAGAAACAACAGGAAGATTTTTAGCTCAAAAACAGAGGCAGTTGGGGAAGGTGAGCCGAAGAGTGCACAAAAGGGCAGCTGAGTATGTATGGTGGGGCTTGATGTGATAGAATGTATGTAGGGAGACAGGAGTACAGGATAAGGTAGTGCAGCAGCATACGAATTATGAGAGTACGTGAGGCTAGCAGTGTGGTGGTAGACAGAAGGGTACTGCAGGGGCCAGGTAAAGGGAGTACTGTTTGTCAAAGGTATTGCAGGGGCCAGGTAAAGGGAGTACTGTTTGTCAAAGGTATTGCAGGGGCCAGGTAAAGGGACTACTGTTTGTCAAAGGTACTGCAGGGGCCAGGTAAAGGGACTACTGTTTGTCAAAGGTACTGCAAGGGCCAGGTAAAGGGACTGCTGTGAAAGGTACTGTGGGGACCAGGTACATAAAGTACTGTAAGGGCCAGGTAAAGGGAGTACTGTTTGTCAAAGGTACTGCAGGGGCCAGGTATAAGGAATGTTGTAACAGGATGAACCATTGATCTCGATGTTTCTCACAGTAGCATCCTAGACATCTGCCGACGACCTGGTGGAACACTATGAAGATACAAACGAGGCAGCACCTACACCTCTTTTCAATGGCACTTCATATGTACTTATCTTAAAGGCTGCAGGAACCAGCTTTATCGCACCAGGCATACACTGGAGTAGAGAAGGATTCCAATGGGCAGGGGTCTTGTATAACAGAAGCACTTACTGTTCTAGCCCACCAGAGCTACACATATGCCTGAGTGTGCTGTGAGGGTGGGTCTGCTGTGGGGAGTAGGTCTGCTGTGGGGAGTAGGTCTGCTGTGGCGAGTAGGTCTGCTGTGGCCATGGATCTCCTATAACGGTATCACTTACGTCTGATGGCGAAGGCGTAGCCTATGAATCATGTGGAGGAGCAACAATGGTGTACATGAAAATTCTTTATGGCCACTCCTGCCTTTTGGTTCACACCGACAGTTGGGTTTTTCTATCTCTTGCACACACGCAACGCCACACCCACACTCACACACACACACACACACATACACACACACACACACACACACACACACACACACACACACACACTCTCTCTCTCTCTCTCTCTCTCTCTCTCTCTCATAGTACAAAGAACGGGCGAAACTTGGAGTGTGACATCCGTAGACTTTCAGGCAGCAAAATTTCTTAGCGAATTCATGGCCGATCGAAAGTTAGGTTAGGTCACTTTGGGCAGGGTTTGGTCTGATTAGGTAATTTTTGGTTGGGTTGGGTTCAGTTCGACTAGATATAGACGGAATAGGTTAGATTGCTTTAGAATACGTCGGTTTTGATAGGTTTTGGGTTGGGTTTTATTTGGTTGGGTTAGGCTGGGTTAGGTTCGGTTGGATTAGGTCATTTTAGGCTTGACTGGGTTGGGTTAGGTCGGGTATGGTATGGTTAAGTGAGACTGGGTGAGATTAGGTCGCTTTAGATAGGGTTAGGCAGCGTCAGAATAGGTTAGGTTAGGTATGGCAAGGTTAGGTGAGATTGTGAGGTTAAATACAATTAGACTGGGCTAGGTGAGGTTAAGCTAGATTAGGTTGGGTTGATTTAAGTTGGATTAGGTCATTCGAGGTTAGGCAGGGTTCAATTTGAGCAAATATTGATAATTTAGGTGAGACTGGGCTAAATTAAATCTGTTTAGATGTGATTAGGTTGGTTTGGGTTAGGTGAAGTTGAAATAGGACAGATATGGGTGGCATTAGTGAGATTAGTACAGATTAGATATGGTTAGGAGGGATTTCACTAGCACCAGCCACCATAACATTGGCCTCCTCTGGTCAACCTCAGTTTTCCTTTCACTTTTCCCTGTATATTTCTTTCCTCTACTCATGTTTCCTCGTAGCCTCAGTTCATAATCCCAGGCTCCAGTCAAGTTACATTTCCTTTGCCTTTTCTTTTTTCTTATTTTCATCATTTTTTTTTTCTCGTCTAGGCATTTTTTCCAGTAAAACATCAGTTTTACAGGAAAAGTTTCTCGTCTTGGTAGGCATCGCTACTTGGCTGCTTTTGCTAGTTGTCACCGGACAGTGGAAGGACGAGGGAGTGTGTGTGTTGCTGTTGCATCATTGCCCTGAGGTAAGTGTTGGAAATTTGCTGTTTTAAGCTGTGAAAGGCCAAGTGTGGTGAAAAAGCGTACAGCAAGAACCACCACATCACTGTCAACGGTACGAACATAGGCTGTCCTGTGACCCTGTGCTGCAGCATGTGGCAGGCGAAGGAATATCCTTGTGTCTGCCTCAGGGTGGTTACATGGTTGGAGAGCTGAAACATCACAGGGTCTATTGGATAGCACGTTCTCAAACTTTGTACTGAGAAGGAGCCTCCCACCCACATCTTTCTTGACAATCTCCTCACTGAGGAAGGAGAATAGCTCCTTTTGTTATCCTCATGTTTGAGGTATCTGGTTACCATACTGGACATCACTCGCAGATGCTAGTAAGGCATGTTCCATTCTCCTGCACTGTGGCTGTGAGAGATCTTGCACAGGAAACTGCAAATGCTGTAGGGCTGGAGTCCGCTGCACAGGGTTGTGCAAGTGTGAAGGTGGATGTGTGAACAATGACGATACCTAGATTAGAATCAATTAGATCATGCAGTAGTGATGTTTTCTTATAGTTCCTATGTGACTGGTGCTCAGCACCCTTGTAACACACTTGCGCGGTAGCATTCTCGCAAGTGCCCACATTTATGTTGTTCACATCAAAAGCCAAAGGCCTCCAAAATTGAAATCAGTCTGTTCTGGTCTACATCTGGCCCAAATTTAGTGCTTGGAGACAAATCTGCCTTATAGGGCCTGGAGTATTTCGGGAGTTGAACATTAAATGATTTAAATAAAACTTTGTGTTTACTTGGCTTAGTTTTGATCTCATTTGACGTTTTATATGCCATTGGGGGGTTATCCTGACCGTGAATGTCAAAACAGAGGTCAGATTTGGAATCCTTGAGGTCAAAAACCTATAATGAGTGCCTCATTCATGATTCTACGACTTTTGGATACGAAGTTGTGATACCATCGTGTATCAGCTGGCAGCCATTTTGGATTTGGCCAACATGGCGGCCCGAGTGAGCGCTGGTCTTGGCGCCCTCCAAAAATGAAATAAGTATGTTGTGGTCTACACCTAAGCCAAATTTGGTGCTTGTAGACAAATCTGCACAATTTAGTCCCTAAGGGCCTGGACTACAGCAACATCACGATTACTAACACCGTAAACAGCGTAAAAAAGACCAGGCGCGCTCCATCAGCGCGCCTTCTCGTAAATATTGATACTCATGTTTTATTTTATTTCAGACGATATTTTGAGTGCTATTTCGTTCATTGTAGTCTTTAACTGTTTGTACGAGTTTGTTCTACAGTAACAAGGCATTCAAGAATGAACAGAACACGAACATCACTGGTACTAACACAGTACATGCAGCAAAAGGATAAATATACTGTACTGTTTAAGCATACGTTAGAAAAATAAAGAACCTCTATACAGTACGTATATCTCATGTAGAATGGGAAGACATTGGCGCGCATTTAAACCTAGTCCCATGAACAGTGAACAGCAAATGTTTTTGGCGACTCACCACCAAAAATTTAACTTTCTACCGAGAAGAAACGAAAACAAGAAGAAAATTAGAAGAAAATAAAAAGTTTCTCATGAATTTATCACCCCTTCCTGGATCCTGGCGTATAACAGTGGGAGAAGAATGATGATGATGATGATGATATGAAACTACAAGCATCCCGTACTTTGGAAATATGACATCCTCGCAACTACGCCTTAGCACTGAAGCTGAGTTAGTGTTCGGAACCTGTCATATGAAGACAGATTGAAAAGACTAAATCTGCACTCACTAGAGAGGCGTGGAGTAAGGGGAGACTTAACTGAGGTGTTTAAGTGGATGAAGGGTATAAATAAGGGAGATATCAGCAAGTTACTTAAAGTGAGAATACAGGATAGAACTAGAAATAATGGTTTCAAACTAGACAAATTCCGTTTCAGTGAGGAAATAGGTAGAAACTGGTTTGGTAATAGAGTAGTAGACGAATGGAATAAGCTACGTATATAGTAAAGTAGTTGCTGCCTCTTCCATTGAGAGTTTCAAGCATAGGCTAGATAAGCATATGACAAATAAGGGGTGGGTATAGAAAAAAAAAAATCTTATAACCAATTCTAATTCATAATTTTTCCTTTTTCAGGTTACACTATGATAGTCTCTCTTTCTCCTTTCACACTTGCCTGTAAAATGTCCACGCCAGTTTTTCTATACTGCGTGGTGTTCTTTCTTTTTCCTGCCGGCTTCAGCTGGAGGGTTTGGAGGGTGGGGGAGAGCCTTCTTCTTTGCCATCCCTATCTCATTCTATAAAAAAAATTATTCCTTCGCATATTTCCATTTGCCACACACGGCCCGCCCCCCCCCACCTCTCTCTCTCTCTCTCTCTCTCTCTCTCTCTCTCTCTCTCTCTCTCAACTCGTCTACCGTCAGCAGACTTCTGCCTATCATGAGAGGGTTAATGGCGACAGTATCATATCTTTGGTTCCTATGACTCACACTCAGCTGAATAAAATCGTCTGGCATTGGCTGGATTCGATCACTAGAGCTGTCATGATCAATAAAGGGTCAGTGAATGACGAATATAATACAAGGATGAAAACGTTAGGTTAATACTGCCACCACCACCACCACCACCACCACCACTACCACCACCACCACTACCACTACCACCACCACCACCACTACCACCACCACCACTACCACCACTACCACCACCACTACCACCACCACCACCACTACAATAATGACAACATGAAATGAGTGAGAAACATTTTTGTGTATATGGACAGTAAAACTCTTTATCTAGACATCCCTATAGATACTGAACACTGCTTAGCAACTGTGTGTGTGTGTGTGTGTGTGTGTGTGTGTGTGTGTGTGTGTGTGTGAGAGAGAGAGAGAGAGAGAGAGAGAGAGAGAGAGAGAGAGAGAGAGAGAGAGAGAGAGAGAGACTAAAGGCTGTAGTCGTAAACTGTGGGCAGGCGTTCACCTTGCCCTTTATCCGAATCATTTGGTAATCTTAACGCAGGAAAGGAAGAGCGTTCCCCTGTCAACGGGAAAGGATTACCGCAGCACAGTACTGCAATCCACGGGGAGTCTCATAGCACCCCTTCGCATGCCCCTTCGTCACAATATAGTAGCCTTATGCAAAGAAAACCATGTAGAATTTGTAGGACCGTATGGTGTGTGTGATTTGAATTTAGTTTAATGATAAAAAGATTGTGTAAAGAAAAAATAAGCGTTTAATATTTTTCTCGTTTTAAAAGACTTCACCGCTTCACCGGAGATGGTTAATTTACAACGAGACAATAAAAGTGAGAAGTAAATGCAGGCAACATGCGGACGTAGGTGTACACCGTGGTGGATGTAGTGCAACATACGACCGTGGGTGTACACCGTGGGTGGATGTAATGCAACATGAGGACGTAGGTGTACACCGTGGGTGGAAGTAGTGCAACATACGACCGTGGGTGTACACCGTGGGTGGATGTAGTGCAACATGCGGACGTAGGTGTACACCGTGGGTGGATAATGTACTGTATGCATACTTTTAAACAGAGTATTCAAGAACAAATGCCAGTCTTTAATGATAAAAAAGGTAAGAACTGCTAACAATAAGAGATTATACTGTATGTGAAATTTAGAAACTGTCATACATGTTTTTTTTTTAAACTAAGATTTTAAATATTTAAATTAATCAAGGCTACCAACTGTTTGCGGCGCCTGCCCACATGAAGGGGTGCCTCTCACGCTTTAAAGATTACCACTTAAGTTGAAGGTGTGGGCTTCCACCTCCAGCGGGGTGCGGGAAAGGTAACCCCTGCCCTCAGTTTCAAGACTACGGGAGTAAGGGATTGTATGGAAGACTACGTGGGTGCGAAGTGCGTTGAGTGTGTGGGAACGAAGAGCATTGAATGAGTGCGTGGGAGGTGAAGTGATGAGACAAGGATGCGACAAGTTTGCTAGCCATTGTATCGTTTGCCCTCACCTCACCAACTCCATTTCCACACCCACAACCTTTTTAATTGCCGAGAGAGAGAGAGAGAGAGAGAGAGAGAGAGAGAGAGAGAGAGGGGGGGGTCATTTTCGCCAGCATACCCTACCTAACCTTCACATACTATAGTTATTGCTGCCAACATACCCTACCTAAACTCCCCATACCATATTGCTGTTAAGTAGTGTAGTGGTAGCGGATGCTGTAGGTGCTGCCGCGGCCACAGGTGAGTCTTGTGGTGGTAGACTGTGGCAATAGATGGCACTGGTGGTCGAGCACAGCTCTGGCCCAATATTTACAAGGGGTCTGAGGGCTGGCACAAGCACCTCCCTCACACACTCACTTGCTGGCCAGCCTTCGCGCGGTGAACAACTCTCTCCTCCCCACTCACCCCGCCATGGCCAGGGAATCATCGCTACCTACATCACAGGCCAGCTTGTGTCCCATAGCCTCGTACATCCGACACGTTGGGTGTTATTTCCCCACCCGAGGTAAAGCAGGGGGGGATGTGTTTGTGTGTTCGTGTACTATTCAGCCGTCCAGACATCCACAAGGGCTTTGGAGTACTGAAGAAGACGAGATATCAACCAACGTCGTGCAGGCAAGCAAAAGGGTGCGAGATATCAAGCGTTTCTGTGGGGAGTGTGCGGACATCACCACATGGTCACAATCCCTACCACTGCCACGGAGCAGGAAGGAGGATGACAGGGGCCCGTATTTACGAAGTGTCTTAAGCATGACAAGGGCTCGCATTTATGAAGTTTCTTAAGCATAAGTGACCGCATTTATGAAGTGTCTTAAGCATAAAAGCTCAAATTTATGGAGTGTCTTAAGCATAATCTGTGTACAGGACTGCCTGCCTCTCCTCTCATCTTCACCCATACAGGCATCAAACACTTCGCTATCCAATTACAGTGAATATTAAAGTGACGAGATACGAAAACCAAAACGATCCGTGAAAATACTTAACTGTGGACACTTGTTAATGGCTGGCTGGAATCCTTTATCAGTACAATCCACAACCATCACGCACACGTACAAAAGTCCACTCGCCTCTCCTGGCTCATCACCGCTGGAGTCACAAATGCATGAGAGAGGCGTAGTGGACTAAGGTGTAAGGGAGAGCACGTGAAGACTGTCAGGCGTGGCTGGACTGATCTAGCTGTGAGTCTCTTGAGTGTCCCAAAGAGTTTTGTTGCCTGGGAGACATGATATGTGTTGGAGATGGGGCTGGAGTTAGCTCTGAGGCTTAAGGAGTGGTTGTTAGAAGTTCAGGGAACTACTTCCACTCCTGACACTGAGAGGACCCTCCATCCGTGCTAAGGGATCTTTATATGCGGCATGTGTTGGGAGTGTAATGCTGTATGGTAGTGAGACCTGGGCAATAAAGGAAGAGGATACTCGCAGGCTCAAATGTATATAAATGACAATGATTAGGTGGATGTGCAGTGCGTCCTTGAATGTCAGGCCTGGGGGGGGGGACTAGGTTAACGATGGCAAAGAGGATGGATGGGACTGGAGTGTATTGGCGTTGTGATGGGAGAGGTAGACTAGGATGGTTTGGACAAGTGGAGAGGATGGGGGATGACAACTGGGTACAAAAAGTGAGAAGTGTGCACGCTGGGGGCAGGGTTGCGAGAGGCAGACCGAAAAAGACCTGGGACGAGGTCATACAGTGTGACCTCAGGGACAAGGGACTAAACTGGGAGGCTGCCAGAGATCGAGCGGCATTAAAAGCCGCCATTAAATGACTAAGGTTAGCGAAACGAATGCAAGCACGTTAGAGCCTTAATAAACGAAATGACCACATGAATGATAATAAACACCCCAGTCCACTACGTAATAACAAGCGTCTGTAAATCCAATCACGAAGTGGAGGCAGGGGAGACAAATGGACTTTAGTATCTGACTTAACAGCCATGAGCATATGTTGGCCGATGTTTCTCCTTCAACACTGTCAAGGCTTCCAGAAGGGGAAGAGCCAGAGAAGAAGAGGAGTCAGAAGAACCAGAACATCAAGAAACTGTGCGCAAGGCCACTCAAATCCGGGACACACACACACACACACACACACACACACACACACACACGTGAATGCTACAGAAACACAAGAAAACGTCAGAATGAAGAAAGGTGCAGCAAAGGAGACTGAGCCCATCTGGGACCAGCAGCCTCAGAACAAAGAAAATGCATCACTCCATCCAGTCCAAAAGATGCAGAGAAGAAGCCGAAAGATCCTGCAGACGACCTTCACCGCCTCTTGCAGCGCCACCAGCCGACAGAGGAGCTACTTAAAGAACACAAAGGACCATTTTTACAATCTCTGCTAAGCTTACGACGTGTTTAAGACTGATGCTACATATGGCTATCTTCACTCATACAGCTGCCAAATATTTCACAATCAAACTTGAGTGAATACTAGTGTAAAATATTGGAAAAACGAAACCATCTGACATATATGAGTTGTTATGGAGACTTCTTTATCCTAGAAACCTGTTAGTCTATAAATTTTACCCCCAAATAAAACATCTTCAACAGCTGCAACAGGCATCACGCCCACCCTTACCACCTTTCACTACTTTCATCTTCCTTCACTCTGGACTTTTCTTTTTGACTCGACATTTACCCCACTTTATTTCCAAGCTCTTCCTTCCATTCCTGTCCCTACTCTTAGCTACGTCTTTAAGATTAATAAAGCTGCCACATCCCAGCTCCTTCCCCAGAACACAAAGATGTTAGTTATGGCCAGGCAGGTAACTTCAGTGCCTTGGGATAAGCTCTATACGGCAAAAATGCCAAAACGACAAATTCAGAGTTAACAGCCGAGAATTATTCGCTAACCTAATGACGCGTTACTTTTCTTGGTATGACAGAATTATACTAACCACTTTTTTTTTTTTTTTAAGGATACACACATGTGCATATAAGAACATACGAAAAGAATATAACTGCAGCAGACCAGTTGCTTCATAGTGGGTACCAGTTGTCAAAGAATCCGACTAGGTTACGAGGATAAGACAAGGATAGCACACATATTTATGGTGTGAGAGAGAGAGAGAGAAATATTTGAAACAGGAATAGACTGAAAAACTGAAGATGGAAGATAAAGGGGAAGAATAAAGGATGAACAGGGCAAATACTGAAGCAGGGATAGAAGCAGGAGAGATGAAGGGGGGGAATGGAGGAAAGAATATGGGTAAAGGTAAGATGGAGGGGGGAACAGGAGGGCGGAGGGAGGAGGACGGAAGAGAAGGAGAATGATGGAGAATGGGAGACGTAGGAAGAGAGAGGAGATAAGGGAAAATTGGAAGGAAACTAGGAAAAGACGGGAGGGAAGGGGAAGAGGGAGGGACACAAGAAGGAAAGAGTGACAACCGTACCTCTCCCCCATCCCTACCTCTTCCCCGTCCCTGCCTCCCCCATCCCCGCCTCACCCCATCCCTTCTGCCTCATCACTCTTCAATCTCGCATCTCCTGCCTAACTCACGGTTGCCTAGGCGACTAAGAAGGTATGTGGAGTCTACCAAATTGGTATGGTTTGATGCCTGCCTTCTTAACATCCTCTGCCTCTCTCCTCTCTCTTCCTACCTTCCTCTGTGTCTTTCAAGTCTTTCTCCTTCCTCTCTACCCACCTCTTGTACCTCTTACCCACCCTCTATTATCCTCTTCCTGCCTTTTTCCTCTCTACCCAAACCGTTCCTTTCCTCCACTTTTCTGCCTACCTTCTTGCTTCCTTTTCTGCCTCCTGCTTCCTTCCACCCTATTCCAAGTCTCTGCCTACCTCCTGCCTTTCTCCTGACTACCTTCTTCCTTTCCTCTGTCACTGTCCTGCCTCTCAGCCTACCTTCCTGCATTTCTTCTGCCTCTCCCATGCCTCTGCCTATCTTCTTAGTATCATTTTCCTCACTCCTGCCTCTCTATCTCATTCTTTCCTCTGCCTCTCTTCCTACCTTCTCTCTTTCATCTGCCTCTCTTCCTACCTTCTCTCTTTCCTCTGCCTCTCTTCCTACCTTCTCTCTTTCCTCTGCCTCTCTTCCTACCTTCTCTCTTTCCTCTGCCTCTCTTCCTACCTTCTCTCTTTCCTCTCCTCCTCTCTGCCTACCTCCAGCCTCTCAAATCTGATTTACTATAGTCTCACCAATCTAAAACCTAGGTTTGGGTGGAGTCTAGCCGGGGATTTCCCGGCGTACAGCGTTGCCTTGTTTCCTATACTCTCATTGGCTAGTGGCTGACCTGACACCGTTAGAGTTCGTCCGCTCCCATCTCGCCACCTGGCCTGACATGACTTACCCACTTCTGTGTGTGTGTGTGTGTTTGTGTATGTGTGTGTGTGTAAAGACAAACTAGTTTAAGTTATAAATATAATCAAAATAATGAATTTAAAAGTCGCATTCTCTCTCTCTCATATAATTTATGATTTTTTACCTGGTTATAGCCTTTAAATTACACTCTACATATTAAAACTTAGACTTTCTTTCCACACCACCCAAGAGGTAAAAGTCACGGCGCGTTTTTTTTTTTTTTTTTAAGAGGTTTCCCCGATAAGCCTATTCCTCTTCTCTTACAGCATGTAAGAAATTATCATGAATCCTCCTCATCAGAAGAGGTGAGAGTGATTTTCTTGGGAGACGTAAACTCTGGAGAGTTGTTTTCTTCATTATCTCTTGCTTCTCTGCGTATTGCTTCAATCCTGCTCTTGCTAAGTCCTGTTGCTGCAGCTGTTCGATGAATTGCCCTTGACACATCATCGAAAATTCCTCCGTACTGCTTCTCCTGCAGAAAATACTGGCTTACGTTGAAGGCCATTTCTTTGGCTTGACTATGTAGATGCGAGCGAGTTGGCGTAGCTGCCATTGTGTCTGCATCAACATTGAAAGTGAATAGTGGAAGCACCTGACAGAAGCTTAAATCTCCCTCCAATGGATTAACTCCCAGTATGGGCCTGGTGTTGCCGCTCGTGAGTGTTTTAACTTATTTATTTCTATTAAGAAAATAGCGTATGTTCTACTGATTCCTTCAAATTATATTATAAACGTAATTGTTACATTACTTACCCAACTTAGAACTACCGTGAAAGTCGGTAAAAGTAACTACATTTTTTTCAGCACCACTGTAAAATATGTATGCCACGTTTCTTTATTGATGTACAAGAGCCATATGCATTACACGTTTACCTTCCTTTTATATGCTAGAATACTTACGTTTATATTGTATTAGTATGTGTGTACCTATCTGTGATGCCTATTACATATATAACAGAATCTACTCATCGCTCGTTTAGGAAGTATGGCATGGCTGCACCCAGCGCCAGACTCCACCCAAACCTGGGTTTAAGATTGGTGAGACTATAGTATTGGTTATAAGATTTTCTTTTTTCTATACCCACCCCTTATTTGTCATATGCTTATCTAGCCTATGCTTGAAACTCTCAATGGAAGAGGCAGCAACTACTTTACTCTTATTCCATTCGTCTACTACTCTATTACCAAACCAATTTCTACCGATTTCCTTACTGAAACGGAATTTTTCTAGTTTGAAACCATTATTTCTAGTTCTATCCTGTATGCTCACTTTAAGTACCTTGCTAATATCTCCCTTATTTATACCCTTCATCCACTTAAACACCTCAATTAAGTCTCCCCTTACTCTACGCCTCTCTAGCGAATGCAGACTTAGTCTTTTCAGTCTGTCTTCATATGACAGGTTCCGGACGTCATGTATCATTTTTGTCATTCTTCTCTGTACATTTTCTAACGAATTAATATCCATTCTATAGTAAGGACACCAGAATTGTACTGCGTAGTCTAAATGTGGCCTTACTAATGCTAGATAAAGTTTCAGTATTACTTTAGATGATCTATGTGGCCTTACTAATGCTAGATAAAGTTTCATTATTAGTTTAGATGATCTATTTCATTATTACTTTAGACCCGACCACCACCACCCTCACTGTCCTAATCCCGGAGTTTAAACGTAGATAAGACCTCATTTGACCTTTGTTACGCCTCCCCTGACCTTTGTTCCGCCTGAGACGCTGAAGGGGACGCTGTAGGAGGGCAAGATTTATAGGGGGGGTGAAGCGAAAATGACCCTAGGGAAGACAAATTACTTGGAGGTGAAAAGACTGAAGGTGTTGAGATTGTAAAGTTTTGAGAGAGAGAGAGAGAGAGAGAGAGAGAGAGAGAGAGAGAGAGAGAGAACATGACCAATTCAGAGAAACAGATAAAAGAAATACTGTGTTAACAGAGAGAGAGAGAGAGAGAGAGAGAGAGAGAGAGAGAGAGAGAGAGAGAGAGAGAGAGGGAGAGAGAGAGAGAAGGTCATTGGTGTGGACGTGAAAACAAACAATGAGTGTGAAGTGGTGGACCTTATCTGGGGCCTCATCTGTGTGTGTGTGTGTGTGTGAGTGTGTGTGTGTGTGTGTGAGAGAGAGAGAGAGAGAGAGAGAGAGAGGAAGCAAAAGACTTTAACCTGCTGACGAAGCCACAGGTGAACATGGGTTATCAGGAAGAGAGAGAGAGAGAGAGAGAGAGAGAGAGACAGACAGACAGACAGACAGACAGACAGAGAGACAGAGAATTAAGCAGTAAAATCTAAACAAATACTCTAATAATAATAATAATAATAATAATAATAATAATGCGTTTAAGTCTTTCAGCTAGATTTGTAAATGTATGTAGCGCTTTATGTATTTATGTAGCGGGTTTGTTTCTCCATAAATCCCATTACTGTAAATTAACGTTGATATTGTTGTAGTAATATTATTTTGGCAACTCACAAGGGAATATTATTATTGCTTAGGATATTCGCACATATTTGTAGACGCACACGTATACACACAAAGGCGTACACACAGGCATATTGTAATAGTGTACATATGATGAATTACACATACATTTTCTTCACACACACACACACACACACACACACACACACACACACACACACACACACACACACACAGGTAAAACAGGTGAGGTAGGCAAGGTACACGTGGGTTATCAGGTAAATCTCAGGGCGGTCTTCCTCCCCTGGGGTGTCGGGTGGGGGGAGGCCCTGGGGGTGTTTGGAAGGGGGTATTTGAGAAGGAAGGAGGGATAGAGAGGGAGGGGGGGAGAGAGAGGTGAAGTGGAGGGAGTGGAAGACAAAATGGGAGGTAGAGGTGGGGAGGAAGCTAGGGAAGGGAAGTGGGGAGAGATTGTGGGGGAGAGAGAGAAGGAGAAAATGTTATAGAACTACAGATAGATAGATATACAGATAGGTAGA